>NC_057814.1:75256949-75290637 GCF_018294505.1 Triticum aestivum | reverse complement strand
GCTTAGACGTCCGACTGTGGCACTCTTGTCTTTTACTTTCAATATAAGCCCTTTATGTGATGTCGCTCAGACGTCCGACTGTGGCACTCTCATTATTTACTTTTGATATAAGCCCTTTATGTGATGTCGCTCAGACGTCCGACTGTGGTACTCTTGTTATTTACTTTTGGTATAAGCCCTTTATGTGATGTCGCTCAGACGTCCAACTGTGGCACGCACTGTCTTTTATATTCTATTATAAGCCATTTATCAGGTGTCACCTTGACGCCCGACTGCGGCATTGTTATTTCATATTTACCCTTCCGAGGAGTCTTTCAGACACTCGATTGGCCTTCAGTATTACTTTGGGATTTCGGGAGGATTACCGCCCGACTTCCCTTTTTTATTTCCATGCATTACTATCTCATTGTATGAGTGCGCTTGTTAATCTGTTCATATGCATCATGTTTACATTTATTATATCTTATGTCTGAACTGTCTTGCGAGTACTTTCATAGTACTCACCTGGCTTGTTGATTTGGCCAGATGTTGACGAAGGCGATCTCATGGATGAAGAGTTTGATAGTGAGTCCGACGCCTAGAGGAATCCCAATCAGTCCCGTGCGATCCTGGATATTGGTCACTTGTATTATATACGCTTCCGCCACCCACAATAAGAATCCTCGAGCCTCACTCCGATGCTCGAAGAGTTGTTAGATTCAGGAGTCAGGTCACCCACTTCGTTGTGGTATACCCACCACCGTTGTTTCTTTGCGAGTCAATAGTATGCCACCCTATCCGCCTTTATGTATTATTGGCGTGCTTGTAATAAATTGTTGAGCAGTCTCCGCTCAGCCTTGTATTATATTTAGTACTCCTGGTTTTTCTTCTATGATCAAGACATTGTCTACCAGTGAGGAGGAATTCTTCTCTACTGGTCCGTAAAAGGGATCGGTTTCTCAATAAATATTTTGTTGGAAAACCGGTCGTGACAAAGACTCATATCATACAAGACGCTCCAAGCAAAACACATAGTATGTGACGAATAAAAATATAGCTTCAAGTAAAATACCGATGGTTGTTGGCAGAAAGAGGGGATGCCACTCGGGGGCATCCCCAAGCTTAGTTGGTTGCTCATTTTTGGATAATAGCTTGGGATGCCGGGGCATCCCCAAGCTTAGGCTCTTCTATCCTTCCTTCATCCATCATAAGATAACCCAAAACTTGAAAACTTCAATCACACAAAACTCAACAAAACCTTCGTGAGATCCGTTAGTATAAGAAAGCAAATCACTACTATAAGTACTGTATCAAACCAATTCATATTTTGCTTTTGTATTATATCTACTGTATTACAACTTTTCTATGGAAAAAACTCATCACAGAAAACCATAGAGGTATCAAAATAAGCACAGAACACAAAGAAAACAGAATCTGTCAAAACAGAACAGTCTGTAGCAATCTGACTATTTTGAATACTTCTATAACTCAAAAAAATCTGAAAAATTAGGACGACCAGGGTAATTTGTATATTAATCTTATGCAAAAATAATTGGCATTTTATCATGTTCTGGTGATTTTTAACAATTGTTTTCGTGAGCGCATACGTTTCTGTTTTTCAGCAAGATCAAACAACTATCACCCAAGAAGATCCTAAAGGCTTTACTTGGCACAAACACTAACTAAAACACAAAAAATACAAACATAACAGTAGAATAATTGTGCAAACACTCAAAAACAGAAAGCAAAAATCAAAAATAAATTTTACTCATTGGGTTGCCTCCCAATAAGCGCTATCGTTTTACGCCCCTAGCTAGGCATAAGATTTCAACGATGCTCACACAAAAGATAATAATTGAAACACAAAGAGAGCATCATGAAACATGTGACAAACACATTTAAGTCTAACATACTTCCTATGCATAGGAATTTTATAAGCAAACAAATTATCAAGACAAGAAATATCTAACATGTGCAAGGAAGAAGAAAGAAACAATAGGAATCTCAACATGACGAGAGGTAATTTAGTGACATGAAGATTTCCACAACCATATTTTCCTCTCTCGTAATAATTACATGTGGTATCATAATCAAATTCAAATATATAGCTATCAATTAAAAATTTCTTTTTATGATCCACATGCATACAAAGTTGACACTCTTCCAAAATAGTGGGATCATTATTACCTAAAGTTGACACTCTTCCAAACCCACTTTCAATATTATCGCAAACATATTCATCACGAGGCTTAAATAAATTTTCAACATCATAAGAAGAATCACCCCAATCATGATCATTGCAACAAGTGGTGAACATATCAAAATTAGCATCCCCAAGCTTGGGGTTTTGCATATTATTAGCACAATTGACATTAATAGAATTTATAGTAAAATCATTGCAATCATGATTTTCATTCAAGGAGCTATCATGAATCACTTCATAAATTTCTTCATCACAATTTTCAGATTCATGAATCTCAAGCAAAACTTCATAAAGATAATCAAGTGCACTCAAATCACTAGCAACTGGTTCAACATAATTAGGTATCTTAAAAAGATTAGCTAGTGGATGAGGATCCATATCAATAAGCAAGCAAAGATGCAAGCAAATAGAAGACACATGGTCACAAGCAAACAAGAGATCTGACACGAAAAAGGCAAACGAAAAAGAGGGCGAATAAAACGGCAAATTGTGTGGAGTGGGGGAGAGGAAAACGAGAGGCAAATGGCGAATAATGTAAATTGTGAGGAGATGAGATTTGTGATTAGGAACCTGGTATATGTTGAAGATCCTCCCCAGCAACGGCGCCAGAAATTCCTTTTGATGTCGCTTGAAGGTACGTCGGTATTTCCCCAAAGAGGAAGGGATGATGCAGCACAGCGGCGGTAAGTATTTCCCTCAGATATGAAACCAAGGTTATCGAACAAGTAGGAGAACCAAGCAACACAACGTAAACAGCCCCTGCACACAAATAACAACCACTCGCAACCTGATACGTCTCCAACGTATCTATAACTTTTGATTGTTCCGTGCTATTATATTATCCATCTAGGATGTTTTATATGCATTTATATGCTATTTTATATGATTTTTGGGATTAACCTAGAGCCCAGTGCCAGTTTCTGTTTTTTCCTTCTTTTTGAGTTTTACAGAAAAGGAAAACCAAACGGAGTCCAATTGATCTGAAAATTGACGGAGATTACTTTTGGACCAGAAGAAGCCCACGGAGCATCGGAGATGGGCCAGAAGAGTCCCGAGGCACCCACGAGGGTGGGGGTGCGCCCTACCCCCTGGGCGCGCCCCCTACCTCGTGGCCGCCTCGGAGACCCCCCTGACTTGTTCCCGACGCCAAAACCTCTTATATATACAGAAACCCCCAGAGCATAACCTAGATCGGGACTTCCACCGCAGCAAGCCTCTGTAGCCACCAAAAACCAATCGGGACCCTGTTCCGGCACCCTGCCGGAGGGGGGATCCCTCACCGGTGGCCATCTTCATCATCCTGGCGCTCTCCATGACGAGGAGGGAGTTGTTCACCCTCGGGGCTGAGGGTATGTACCAGTAGCTATGTGTTTGATCTTTCTCTCTCGTGTTCTTGATTTGGCACGATCTTGATGTATCGCGAGCTTTGCTATTATAGTTGGATCTTATGATGTTTCTCCCCCTCTATTCTCTTGTAATGGATTGAGTTTTCCCTTCGAAGTTATCTTATCAGATTGAGTCTTTAAGGATTTGAGAACACTTGATGTATGTCTTGCATGTGATTATCTATGGTGACAATGGGATATTCACGTGATCTACTTGATGTATGTTTTGGTGATCAACTTGCGGGTTCCGTAACATTGTGAACCTATGCATAGGGGTTGGCACACGTTTTCGTCTTTACTCTCCGGTAGAAACTTTGGGGCACTCTTTGAAGTACTTTGTGTTGGTTTGAATAGATGAATCTGAGATTGTGTGATGCATATCGTATAATAATACCCATGGATACTTGAGGTGACATTGGAGTATCTAGGTGACATTAGGGTTTTGGTTGATTTGTATCTTAAGGTGTTATTCTAGTACGAACTCTAGGACAGATCGAACGGAAAGAATAGCTTCGTGTTATTTTACTACGGACTCTTGAATAGATTGATCAGAAAGAATAACTTTGAGGTGGTTTCGTACCCTACAATAATCTCTTCGTTTGTTCTCCGCTATTAGTGACTTTGGAGTGACTCTTTGTTGCATGTTGAGGGATAGTTATATGATCCAATTATGTTATTATTGTTGAGAGAACTTGCACTAGTGAAAGTATGAACCCTAGGCCTTGTTTCAACGCATTGCAATACCGTTTACGTTCACTTTTATCGCTTGCTACCTTGCTGTTTTTATATTTTCAGATTACAAATACCCATATCTACCATCCATATTGCACTTGTATCACCATCTCTTCGCCGAACTAGTGCACCTATACAATTTACCATGGTATTGGGTGTGTTGGGGACACAAGAGACTCTTTGTTCTTCGGTTGCAGGGTTGTTTGAGAGAGACCATCTTCAACCTACGCCTCCCACGGGTTGATAAACCTTAGGTCATCCACTTGAGGGAAATTTGCTACTGTCCTGCAAACCTCTGCACTTGGAGGCCCAACAATGTCTATAAGAAGAAGGTTGCGTAGTAGACATCACAACCTGACGTGTTAAAGGGGTTGTCAATCCCTTTGGGGTAAGGGCACCGGAAACGGCGTGCGGACGGGAGAAAGTTGTAATAGATTGAATAAATAGATCGCAAATAAAATAAAGTGCAGCAAAGTATTTTTGTATTTTTGGTTTAATAGATCTGAAAATAAATGCAAAAGAAAAGTAGATCGCAAGGCAAATATATGAGAAAGAGACCCGGGGCCGTAGATTTCACTAGTGGCTTCTCTCGAGAAAAATAGCAAATGGTGGGTGATAAATTACTGTTGGGCAATTGATAGAACTTCAAATAATCATGACGATATCCAGGCAATGATCATTATATAGGCATCACATCCAAGATTAGTAGACCGACTCCTGCCTGATCTACTACTATTACTCCACACATCGACCGCTATCCAGCATGCATCTAGTGTATTAAGTTCATGGAAAAACGGGGTAATGCAATAAGAACGATGACATGATGTAGACAAGATCTATCTATGTAGAGATAGACCCCATCGTTTTATCCTTAGTAGAAACGATACATACGTGTCGGTTCCCCTTCTTTCACTAGGATCAAGCACCATAAGATCGAACCCACTACAAAGCACCTCTTCCCACTGCAAGATAAATAGATCAAGTTGGCCAAACAAAACCCAAATATCGGAGAAGAAATACGAGGCTATAAGCAATCATGCATAAAAGAGATAAAAAAACTCAAATACTTTCATGGATATGAAAAGATATAACTGATCATAAACTCAAAGGTCATCGGATCCCAACAAACACACCGCAAAAAGAGTTACATCATATGGATCTCCAAGAGACCATTGTATTGAGAATTCAGCGAGAGAGAGGAAGCCATCTAACTACTAACTACGGACCCGAAGGTCTACAAAGAACTACTCACAAATCATCGGAGAGGCACCAATGGAGGTGGTGAACCCCATCTGAGATGGTGTCTAGATTGGATCTGGTGGTTCTGGACTCTGCGACGGTTGGATGAATATTTCATCGACTCGCCTACGGTTTTGGGAATATTGGGGTATTTATAGAGTAAAGAGGCGGTCCGGGGGGCACCCGAGGTGGTCCCTCGGGGCACCCGCCAGGCGCAGCCAGGGCCCATTATGTTCCTTCTGGTCCAAAAAAAATCTCCGTAAAGTTTCGTTGCATTTGGACTCCTTCTGATATTGATTTCCTCCGATGTAAAAAACATGCAGAAAACAGCAACTGGCACTTGGCACTATGTCAATAGGTTAGTACCAAAAAATGATATAAAATGACTATAAAACGATTATAAAACATCCAAGATTGATAATTGAAAGGATCAATATAGTTGACTAGGAGGGGGTGAATAGGCAACTAACAATTTTAACTTTTCTTAACCAATTTAAAATTTGCATCAAAGTAGGTTGTCTAGATATGCAACTAGGTGATAAACCTATATGATGCTACAACAACAAGCACACAAGCAAGCTAAGGATACAACACAATATAAGCTTGCACAAGTAAAAGTTCGAGATAACCAAGAGTGGAGCCGGTGAAGACGAGGATGTGTTACCGAAGTTCCTTCCTTTTGAGGGGAAGTACGTCTCCGTTGGAGCGGTGTGGAGGCACAATGCTCCCCAAGAAGCCACTAGGGCCACCGTATTCTCCTCACGCCCTCACACAATGCGAGATGTCGTGATCCTACTATTGGTGCCCTTGAAGGCGGCGACCAGACTTTTACAAACAAGGTTGGGGCTCTCTCTGAATTGGAGGCTCCCAACGAATCCACGGAGCTTCACCACAATGGAATGTGGCTCCGAGGTGACCTCAATCGTCTAGGGTGCACAAACACCCAAGAGTAACAAAATCCACACAAGAAAGTATGGGGGAAGCAAATATCCTTTGGTGGAAGTGTAGATCTAGGTCTTCTCCTTCAATCCCTAGCAAAACAACGAGTTTGAGTGGCTAGAGAGAGAGATCGGGGAAGAAAGCTTGAGTGGCATTAATGGTGGAGTGAGAGAGGCAAGAGGTAGATGTGGTAGGTGGAAGAACCGCCCTTATATAGCAAACCCTAAAATCCAACCGTTACTGCGAAATCAGCACTGCAGCGGTACAACTGCTCCTTGTCCCGGTACAACGGGGACTCACAGTTTACCTGCAGAACCCTACCAGGTGATACAACCGGGCGAGCAGGCGGTAGTACCGATCGGTGTGAACAACTGGAACAATCGACCAGCCACCGCTCAACCACCGCATTGAAACAGTAGGGTGTCACCCCTGAGTGCGGTACTCGAGCGGTATAGGACCGGTGCAACCGCCTGGCCCTGGACACTTAAGGTGGCTAAGTCCCAAGCGGTAGAACTGCTTAGGGCACCGGTAGTACCGGTTTATGGGGCAGAACCGGACCAACCGGGCCACCACCGCCCAAGTACCGCATCAAAACAGAAACTGGGCCGGTTGTTGAGCGGTACTCGGCCGGTACAACCGCCAGAGACACCCGCAGTCAATTTTAAGCATTGTGGCGGTACAACCGCCCAGGAGCAGCAGTACAACCGCTTGGTTATGACTGGTCTGTTCAACCCCAGGGTATCACCCCTGGGATGGTGGTTGGGTAAGTGCCAGGAGCCAACGGTACAACCGCTCGAACGAGCGGTACAACCGCTCGAACGAGCGGTACAACCGCTGGGAGAACACAGTAGGCAGTTGAAAAGAGAGGGAGCACTCTCTCACACAAAACACGGAAGGCAACAGATGGGGTGGCAAAAGTGTGCGTGCAAGGATTTCCCCCAACTCCTTCCAATGTGGATTCCCTCTTAATAGTACGGGTTCCCTACGACCAAAGAGATAAACACGTAGAAAACTCTGTCTTCGATCTTTTCCTTCCAGAGAGAATAGCCAACCGATGAAAGCCTAATCACCGAGAACCTGAAGCACTGAGCACATGATTAGACCAATAAAGGGTTGTCATCATCATCCAAAACACAAAGTAGGGAAATGCCCTTACAATCCCCCCCTTTTTGGTGGATGATGACAACAACACGATTTGCAAGAGAGAGGTCTAGAAAATATAGACGGGACTCCCCCTAGATGTGTGCCCGAATTTGATATTGCTATCGGAATGCAAGGGCACATATAGAGGGCGAGACTCCCCCTAGATTTTATAGACCCACCACTCCTACTAGACATGCGAAGATAAGCCATAAGCACAAAATAGGAAAGTAAGAACTAAAACGGATAAAAAAACAATATTAATGACACTAATGAAAGATAGATGAGCGCATGTCTCACACCATGCAAGACGAGATAAGCAACAAGGTCCACAAACTAAAGTTCAACACGACGCACGAAAGAACAAAACACAAACCGAAGGAAAGAAAATCCCATGCAAATCCCGAGACCTAATATAACTCTCTCCCCCTTTGGCATCAAGACAACAAAAAGGAAAAGAGCGAAGCTAGCGCCCCAGAGCTCAGTCCTCCTCCTCTGACTCCTCGGTTGCATCTGGATCTTCATCATCATCAGACTCCTCATCATCGTCCCGATCTGCGTCCTCCATGATATCATCATCAGCAGCAAAGGAGGTGGAGGGCTGGCGAGGGGCCTCATCATCAGACCAAGTGTTGTGCGCTGAGATCCATCGCTCCTCCGGTGTGATGCTCTTCTCAGAGCCACTGTGAACTGGCATGTTGAGATGCTTCATCAAAGCAATCTGACGACGCCTAGCATGCTTCTCATTGACATGGGCCTCATACATCTTCTTCTGAATGTCAGTCTGGAGGCAGAAGGTCTTCTTCACCTTGGCAGTGAGCTTGGTCACCCAAGAGAGCTTGGCCCCTGGCCCCGAATGTACCACGGCCCCGAATGTACAGAGGAGCAAGCTTTTGTTTAGGCATGGACTCAGGATGGTCGTGAGGATGAATGCCACCCCTCCCTTCAAGACCGGTATCGTCATACCCAATAGCATTGCAAAAATCCCTCCAGGGAACTTGAAAGAGCTCATCACGACACATGAACGTGAGAGTGAGCTTGTCATCTTCTCCAAAATGAACAGTGGCGTAGAACTGATGGATAAGCTGAACATCAAAGTCATAGTTGACTGTCATGAGCTTGACTAGATCAAACTCCTCACAGAGAGTCAAGGCCTCACCAAAATAGTCCAAGTTGCTCCTCCAATGGTCAAGATCAATGGTACACTGCTTGGCATACCTGTTCTTGTTGTGCTCAAAGAGTTCGTGAACAATCCGCACTTGCATCTCATTCCGGAACTGAACGGTGGTCCAACGAGGTGCAATGGGAACCTCGTAAGGATTCTTTGAGTGGAAGGCTTCCCAATCCTTGGCTTTCCAATGGTGCAAGGGCATAACCACACGTTGCTTGGCAGCGGCAGACTTCTCACGGCGAGTGGGCTTGGCGGGAATCACAACCTCTTCTTCTTCATCAGACGCGACCGGGCGCTGGGATCTCCTAGCCCTCTTCTTGGTCTTGCGAGGAGTAGAGCGAGAACCAGAGCCACCTGAACACACACATGAGAAGAACACAAGAAACCCAGCAGATGAATAGATAGATTGCAAAACAGAGAAGGCATGACAGTGCTACGTGGTTCAGAGACCACGGTTGTACCGGTTCTTCGACCGGTAGTACCGCTCCTGCGGTTGTACCACCCTTTCGAGGCGGTAGAACCGCTGAGAAGTGGCACTACCAGTTGGAGAAAGGTCTAACCACGAGATATGAATCACACTAACCATATTCTTACTTCTAAGAGATGCAAACTATGCAGGAGGCAAATATAGATCTCTTCCACCCAATAGTTTAGACAATAACCGCAGAATGTCAAGTAATGCCCTAGGAGTAGGGAAGGAACCCTAGAACGAAGAACGAAGGAAAAGGGGCATTACCGACATCCATGGTAAGAGATAGAGAAGGAGGAGGCCTCCACGGAGAGAATCCACGGAGAGCCCACAGATCCGGAGCGCGAAGAGCACTCCGGGGCAGGGGCAATGGCGACCGGCGGCTAGGGCACGAGATGGGAAGGACAGGGGATGGGGGGGAAAGAAAACCCTTCAGCCCCATCACTATATATATGCCCACAGACGCGAAGCGGTTGTACCGCTCTAGGGAGCGGTTGTACCGCTTCCTGGTACGTGCCAGCGGTTGCGGGCGGTACTTCCGTCGCCTAGAAGGTAGCGGTAGTACCGCCTGTAACCAACCGGTAGTACCGGCCAGAGGGACACCCTGGGGTCGAGCGGTGGAACCGCTAATGCACCACTGGGAGTCCCCCTGGGACTGTACAACCTGAGTGTACCAGCGGTTGTACCGCCCGCAGCACCGGTTGTACCGCCCGGTCACCATTACCCGAACCAAGATCAAATGTGTGCAACTGGATTGGATGGTTTTAGAGGAAGGAGAAAGGCTTGGGATGGAGCATGACACTGGAATATGGTGTGGTGACCTCCAAGAGGGCACAAGGCAACCAAACAAGAGAAACCACAACTTGGAGACCACAACACCTACGACCTAACACAAGACTACGGCAAGAACCAAAAGAAAGCCAAAACCAACTCCCTTCAAAAAAGGGGGGCGGTGGCCGAGGCCACCTATGTTTGAGTGAAAGGTATGGCACCGCGAAGATTTTAACCTTGGGCCCATGACCAAAACTCATCTTTGAAGCACAAGTACCATAAAAATGGCTAATATGAAAGATTAGATTAACTTATGCATAATGGGTGGAGGGAGAATTCATTGAGAGAACAACACTCCCCCTATGTCCATGCCTACACCTAAACAAGATAACAAGTTGAGTATGGTGGGATGTGCAAGGGTTCAAGCAACATTGCTCGAATCAATGATAGTTAGCTCATGCCTTAACTCACGAAATCTTGCTTCATCCAAGGGCTTCGTGAAGATATCTGCAAGGTTATCATGACTGTTGACATAGTTGAGCTCGATCTCCCCTCGCCTAATATGATCCCAGATGAAGTGGTACCGAATCTCAATATGCTTCGTCTTGAAGTGTTGAACCGGGTTGAGCTTCGTCTTGAAGTGTTGAACCGGGTTGAGAGAAATCTTGATGGCACTTTCATTGTCACACCAAAGAGGCACTTTGTCACAAATGTCACCGTAATCCTTTAAAGTTTGCCTCATCCATAGAAGTTGTGCACAACAACTACCGGCGGCCACATAGACGAGAGAGACATGCAACTTTGCTTCTTAGAAGACCAACTCACCAAAGAGCAGCCAAGGAGTTGGCACCCTCTGGAAGTTGACTTCCTATCCACTTTTTCTCCCGCCCAATCGGAGTCCGAATATCCTACAAGGTTTAAGCTTGCTCCTCTTGGGTACCATAAGCCAAAGTTTGGGGTATGAGCCAAATATTGAAAGATTCACTTGACCGCCACAAAGTGGCTTTCCTTAGGTGCGTCTTGAAACCGTGCACAAATTCCCACACTCAACATGATATCCGGTCTAGATGCACAAAGGTAAAGCAAGGAGCCAATCATGGAGCGATATACCTTTTCATCCACCGCTTTACCATTGGGATCTATGTCTAGTTGGCATTTGACGGGCATTGGAGTGGAAGCCGGCTTGACATCACTTAGCTTGAATCTCTTGAGCATGTCTTGAGTGTATTTGGCTTGGTTGATGAAGGTTCCTTCTCTTCGTTGCTTGACTTCGAACCCGAGAAAGAACTTCAACTCTCCCATCATGGACATCTTGAACTTTGAGGTCATGAGAGCGGCAAATTCCTCATTGAAGGCTTTGTTAGGAGAACCAAAGATAATGTCATCAACATATAGTTGGCACACAAAAAACTCCCCTTTGACCTTCTTAGTAAAAAGAGTGGGGTCGATTTTCCCGATTTCAAACCCACGATCTTGCAACAACTCGGTAAGGTGGTCATACCACACACGTGGGGCTTGTTTAAGGCCATAGAGTGCCATATCGAGTTGGTACACATGATCGGGGAAATAGGGATCCTCGAACCTGGGGGGTTGTTTGACGTACACCAACTCATTAATAGGACCATTAAGAAAAGCACTCTTCACATCCATTTGTTGCAACTTGAAGTTATGATGAGAAGCATAAGCAATCAACAAACGAATAGATTCAAGGCGGGCAACGGGAGCAAAGGTTTCACCGTAGTCGATACCCTCGACTTGGGAGTAGCCTTGTGCTACCAAGCGAGCCTTGCTGCGGACAATAATTCCATGAGCATCTTGCTTGTTCTTGAATATCCACTTGGTTCCAATGACATTATGGTTCCCCGTTGGCCTTGGCACCAATCTCCACACCTTGTTGTGATCGAAGTTGTTGAGTTCTTCATGCATGGCATTGAGCCAATCCGGATCTTCGAGCGCCTCATAGACCTTTTGGGGTTCAACACAAAAGACAAACACGTGATGTTCACAATAGTTTGCCAATTCTCTACGAGTGCTTACCCCCTTTCGTATGCTTCCAAGCACATTTGTCATGAGATGACCCTTGGTAGAGAGCTTGGATGCAATCTTGGCGGCACGATGCTCCAATTCCTCCTCAGTAGTGAGTTGAGGAGCGGTTACTTGATCATCTTGAGCGTCGTCTTGAGCTTGTTCTTGATCTTGAGCTTGCTCTTGATCTTGAACTAGCTCGGAGGAGAGAACTTGACCTTGAGCATCACTTGGTGGTTCACCACCATCTTGAGGTTGATCTTGCCTTGGTCTTGTTCATGAGGTTGAGGGCCTTCACTTTGTTCTTCGGAAGCATGTGGGCCTTGGGTTGGTGATGGTTCCATTTGAGTGGAACATTGTCCTTCTCCTTTGGCCACAAGGGGTTCCTCAATGGGTAGGATAAAACCAACACCCATTCTTCTTATTGTTTGGGGAGGAATTTCATCACCTACATCACAAGTGCCACTTTGCTCCACTTGGGAGCCGTTATTCTCATCAAACTCCACGTTACACGTCTCCTCAATAAGTCCCGTAGATTTATTGAGGACACGGTAAGCATGAGAGTTTGTAGCATAACCAACAAATATGCCCTCTTGAGCTCTAGCCTCAAATTTAGACAAACGGACACCTTTCTTGAGAATGAAACACTTACACCCGAACACCCGAAAGTACTTGAGGTTGGGCTTGTTACCGGTGAGTATCTCATATGGAGTCTTGTTCAAGCCTTTGCGGAGATAGAGCCGATTGGATGCATGACACGCGGTGTTGATGGCTTCGGCCCAAAAGTTGTATGGAGACTTGAACTCCGCCATCATGGTCCTTGCCGCATCCATCAACATCCGGTTCTTCCTCTCTACTACACCATTTTGTTGAGGGGTGTAAGGTGCGGAATATTGCTGCTTGATCCCCTCATCACTAAGAAACTCATACAAGGTGTAGTTCCTGAACTCGGTGCCATTGTCACTTCTTATTCTCAAGATCTTTGCATTGTGTTGGCGTTGAGCTTCATTTGCAAAGTCAATGACGGTTTGTTGGGTCTCACTCTTCCTATTGAAGAAGTACACCCAAGTGTATCTTGAATAGTCATCCACAATCACCAAGCAATACTTTCTACGCCCAAGACTATCAAAGGATGGAGGCCCGAAGAGGTCCAAGTGAAGGAGCTCCAAAGGCCTCTTTGAGTAAATGATAGTCGTGGGAGGGTGAGCCTTCTCATGTAACTTTCCTTCAATACAAGCACTGCAAGCACGATCTTTTGCAAAACTAACATTTGTTAGTCCACGGACATGGTCCCCATTGAGAAGACTTTGCAAAGATCTCATATTGACATGGGCTAGACGGTGATGCCAAAGCCATCCTACGTCAACTTTAGCCATTAGGCATGTCGCGGTCTTAGTGGGTCGCTCCCAGAAGTTAATCACATAGAGACCGTTCTCGACATGCCCAACAAAGGCTACTTTAAGAGTCTTGCTCCACAAGAGGGCCATGGTATCAATATCAAAGAAAGTAGCAAAGCCCATAAGTGCAAGTTGACGAACGGAAAGTAAATTGTATGCAAGGGACTCAACAAGCATGACTTTCTCGATCGTGAGATCATGAGAAATGACAACCTTGCCAAGACCCAATACCTTAGAAGACGAGGCATCACCCCACTTGACATTGGTGGGCATAGATGGAATCTTGTGCACGTCCACCACCAAGTCCTTGCTTCCAGTCATATGATTAGTAGCTCCACTATCGAGCAACCATGATCCCCCACCGGAAGCAAACACCTACAAGAGATCAATGCTTGGTTTTAGGCACCCATTTTGTAATGGGTCCTTTGATGTTAGTAACAAGGGTCTTAGGAACCCAAATAGACCATTCAATGTACTCATAAGGAGAACCAACAAATTTGGCATAAACATGCCCATCACTAGGACGGCACAACACATAAGAAGGGTTAAAATCGTCGGCTTTGTTGGAAGGGGTGGCATTGCCCTTCTTGACACCACCACCCTTCCCATTGTTCTTCTTCTCCTTGGAAGCACCCTCTCGCTCCTTCACAAAATTTTGCTTGAGAGGAGGAGGTCGTTTGGTGTTGTCATTCTTCTTCTTGTTCTTGGACATGGGTGCGAACCCAATCCCTTCCTTGGCCACAACTTCCTTTTGATTGTTCAAAAGGTCATTGAGGTTCTTCTCACCTTGTATGCACGACACAAGGCCTTTCTCAAGTTGCTCCTTCAACTTTGCATTCTCCTCAACAAGATGCACATGCTCACAACAAGGTTAGTAGCATTTGCATTATCAATTAAAACCATATGAGGAGAAGTGGCTTTCTCCTTGGTTAGCTTCACTTGGAGTTTGATCATGAGACTCTTTAAGACTAGCATGAGTACCCTTCAAGGCCTTGTGAGCCTTGTCAAGTATATCAGACTCCTCCTTGAGTCTAGCACGATCAACCCCAAGTTTGGCCTTCTCGGAATTTAGCACACGAGATACAACAAGAGCATGATCAAGATCTTTCTTTAATTTAGCATGATCATCGTTGTATGACTCCTCAAGAGCTAAACGATGACCACACTCTTCCTCACGAGGGTTAGAGAGATCTGATATCTCATCGGCATAGTCACGACTATGCCCCTCCATCTTAGAGATGGTTTCTTCGTGAGCCTCAATCAATTCATTGGCTTCACCAAGTTGTTCCAAGAGAGCAACAAAGTGCTTCTTGGATTTACCCTTGAGCTTACTCATAAAAGACTCAAATTCATTTTCCTCCCCATTAGACCCCTCATTTTCATCAATGCAATCCATCAAAGAAGGATTAGTAATGATGGTAGTTTTGGTGTTGGGGTTTACCTTGTTGGTGGCTTTGGCCATGAGGCACTTGGCAGTGATGTTCTCATTGGGTGAGTCGAAGAGAGACACCCTAGGAGTTGTTGCAATGGCAATGGAGGCCATGGCAACCGACTCACCGTCTTCATCATCATCATCATCATCATCCTCATTGTACTCTTCTTGTGCCACCAACCCCTTGGGAGGAGTCTTCTTGGTGAAGTTGCTCTTGTTGGGGAAAGACTTGGCCTTGTCTTTTCGGATGAGCTTGCCACCATTGTCTTCCCTGTTCTCATATGGGCGTTCCGCAACAAAGTGGCTCACATTGCCACAATTATAGCAAGTCCTCACACGTTGCTTGCCCTTCGTGCCACTTGAGTTGCTCTTGTTGAAGTTGGGCCTTGTGTTTTTCTTGCTCCAAAATTGCCTTGAAGAGAGAGCCATGTGCTCATGATAAGCATACTTTGTATCTTCGGGGTTGCTCCTCTTCTTCCTCTTCATCCTCTTCTTCCACACTAACTTTGGCCTTCAAAGCAAGGTTGGGCTTCTTAGCTCTTTGAGAACGCAACACCGCATTGTCGGCGGTCTTGTCCAAGATCCTCATTGCCACATACTCATCCAACACTTCACTTGAGGACAAGGTGTGGAAGTCCGGCCTTTGACGAATGACGGAGGACATGGCCTTGTGGTAAGGCATCATGGCCTTGAGGAACTTGCGCTTGATCCAATTGTCATCCGTATCCTTGCTCCTATGATCTCGTAGTGAGACCACGAGAGTGGTTAGCCTCCGGTAAAGCTCACGAGGTTCTTCATCTTCATTCATTGCGAACTCATCGGTTTCATCTTGCACCACTTCATAGTTGGAGCGTTGAATGCTTGCGCTTCCCTTGTAAAGGGAGACAACATGGTGCCATGCTTCCTTGGCCATGGTGAAAGGTCGGAGATGTGGAAGATCTTTGGAAGGAATTGCATCTTGGATGATGAAGAGAGCATTCTCGTTGAATTGATGATCCGCGGCTTCTCTAGGGGTGAAGTTGCTTGGGTCATGCGGATAGAAACCTTACTCAATGATTCTCCAAAGATTAGTATTAACATGATTTAAATGACGTTTAAAGCGATAAACCCAAGCGTCAAAATCCTCATTTTTCACAATCTTGGGAGGAGGGCCGGCATGATTTAAATGAATGGAGGGAATGGGTCCTCCATAAGTAAGAGGAGGTTCCACATGGGCAAAGATGCCACTACCATTTCTACCACTAGACAAAGGAACTTTCTCACTAGTAGCTTCCCCCTTGTTGGAGTTAGCATCCGTCACCTTGTTAGTGGGATCAACCACTTCCAACGGTGCGGTGGATAATTTGAGACCATCAAGAAAGTTCTTGAGCATGCCTTTGACCTCGGCCGTCATGGAAGTTTTCAATGTGTCCAAAGCCACATTGAACTCTTCGCGTGAGACCGAGGTTTCCCCATCGGCCGTAGACAAGGACGGAATCACACCGGGGTGCTCCTCCTCACCGTCTACGGAGTCAACTATACTCTTCGGACGACAAAGTCATTAATAAAGAGACGAGGCTCTGATACCAATTGAAAGGATCGATATAGTTGACTAGAGGGGGTGAATAGGCAACTAACAATTTTTAACTTTTCTTTACCAATTTAAACTTTGCATCAAAGTAGGTTGTCTAGATATGCAACTAGGTGACCAACCTATATGATGAACAACAACAAGCACACAAGCAAGCTAAGGATACAACACAATATATTCTTGCACAAGTAAAAGTTTGAGATAACCAAGAGTGGAGCTGGTGAAGACGAGGATGTGTTATCGAAGTTCCTTCCTTTTGAGGGGAAGTACGTCTCCGTTGGAGCGGTGTGGAGGCACAATGCTCCCCAAGAAGCCACTAGGGCCACCGTATTCTCCTCACGCCCTCACACAATGCAGATGCCGTGATTCCACTATTGGTGACCTTGAAGGCGGCAACCGGACCTTTACAAACAAGGTTGGGGCTCTCTCCACAACTGAATTGGAGACTCCCAACGAAACCACGGAGCTTCACCACAATGGAATGTGGCTCTGAGGTGACCTCAACCGTCTAGGGTGCACAAACACCCAAGAGTAATAAAATCCACACAAGAAAGTATGGGGGAAGCAAATATCCTTTGGTGGAAGTGTAGATCTAGGTATCCTCCTTCAATCCCTAGCAAAACAACGAGTTTGAGTGGCTAGAGAGAGAGATCGGGCAAGAAAGCTTGAGTGGCATTAATGGTGGAGTGAGAGAGGCAGGAGGTAGATGTGGTAGGTGGAAGAACCACCCTTATATAGCAAACCCTAAAATCCAACCGTTACTGCGAAATTAGCACTGCAGTGGTACAACCGCTCCTTGTCCTGGTACAACCGGGACTCATGGTTTACCTGCAGAACCCTACCAGGCGGTACAACCGAGCGAGAAGGCGGTAGTACCGGTCGGTGTGAACAACCGCCCAGCCACCGCTCAACCACTGCATTGATACAGTAGGGTGTCACCCCTGAGTGCGGTAGTCGAGCGGTATAGGACCGATGCAACCGCCTGGCCCCGGACACTTCGGGTGGCTAAGTCCCAAGTGGTAGAACCGCTTAGGGCACCGGTAGTACCAGTTTGCGGGGCACAACCGGACCAACCGGGCCACCACCGCCCAAGTACCGCATCAAAATAGAAACTGGGCCGGTTGTTGAGCGGTACTCGGCCGGTACAACCGCCAGAGACACCCGCAGTCAATTTTAAGCATTGTGGCGGTACAACCGCCTGGGAGCAGCGGTACAACCGCTTGGTTATGACTGGGTTGTTCAACCCCAGGGTATCACCCCTGGGACGGTGGTTGGGTAAGTGCCAGGAGCCAGCGGTACAACTGCTCGAACGAGCGGTACAACTGCTCGAACGAGCGGTACAACCGCTGGGAGAACACAGTAGGAAGTTGAAAAGAGAGGGAGCACTCTCTCACACAAAACATGGAAGACAACAAATGGGGTGGCAAAAGTGTACGTGCGAGGATTTCCCCCAACTCCTTCCAATGTGGATTCTCTCTTAATAGTATAGGTTCCCTACGACCAAAGGGATAAACACGTAGAAAACTCCGTCTTCGGTCTTTTCCTTCCAGAGAGAATAGCCAACCGATGAAAGCCGAATCACCGAGAACCTGAAGCACTTAGCACATGATTAGACCAATAAAGGGTTGTCATCATCATCCAAAACACAAAGTAGGGAAATGCCCTTACAATAATATAATAGCGTGGAACAATAAAAAATTATAGATACGTTGGAGACGTATCAGTAGTCGAACGTCTTCGCGATCCAATCACGATCCGTCCACGAACCCCCGATCAAGTGCCGAACGGACGGCACCTCCGAGGTTAGCACACGTGCGGCTCAGCGGCGTCCTCTCCTTCTTGATCCAGCAAGTGAGAGAGAGGAGGTAGATGAGATCTGAACCACGACGGTGTGGTGGTGGTGGTGGCAACAGAACTCCGGCAGGGCTTCGCCAAGCGCGTACCGGTGAAACGCGAGAGGAGTTGGGAGAGGCAATGGGCAAGGGTGAAGGGTTGGCTTCCCCCATGCGCCTCCCCCATCTATATATAGGCTAGGGGGCAGGGGAGGGCATCCAAAACCCATCTAGGGCCGGCCACAAGGTTGAAATCCCTTTAAACTTGGAGATAACATCTTATCTCTAGATTCAACCCTTTAAATTTAGAGATAAGACCTTATCTCTAGATTTAAACAACATGTGCCCTGGGGAATGGGGCGGCCAGACTAAGTGGGCTGTAGCCCCACCCCTAGGTCCATGTGGGCCCTTCCTAGGTCGTTGGGCCCCACGGTGGAACCCCCGGAACCTTCTAGAACCTTCCCGGTACAATACCGAAAAACTGAACTTTTTCCGGAGCCCAAAATATGACTTCCCATATATAAATCTTTACCTCCGAACCATTCTGGAGCTCATCGTGATGTCCTGGATCCCATCGGGACTCCGAACATCCTTCGGAGTTTCCACTATTAATATCTCAATACTACCCTAGCGCTACCGAGCGTTAAGCGTGCAACCCTACGGGTTCGAGAATCATGTAAACATGACCGAGACACCTCTACAGTCAATAACCAATAGCGGGACCTAGATGCCCGTATTGGTTCCTACATATTCAACGAAGATCTTATCGGTTGAACCTCGATGTCAAGGATTCAGCTAATCCCGTATGTAGTTCCCTTTGTCTATCGGTATGTTACTTGCCGGAGATTCGATAGTCGGTATCTCCATACCTACTTCAATCTCATTACCCGCAAGTCTCTTTACTCGTCCCGTAATACAAGATCCCGTGACTAACTCATTGATCACATTGCTTGCAAGCTTGTTGTTATGTTGTATTACCGAGTGGGCCCTAAGATACATCTCCGTCATACGGAGTGACAAATCCCAGTCTTGATCCATGCCAACTCAATAGACACCCTCGGAGATACTTGTAGAGCACCTTTATAGTCTTCCAGTTACGTTGCAACATTTGGTACACACAAGGTACTCCTCCGGTGTCAGTGAGTTGCATGATCTCATGGTCATAGGAACATATACTTGACATGCAAAAAACGATATCAATAAACTTGACACGATCACATGCTACGTTTATAGTTTGGGTCTTGTCTATCACATCATTCTCCTAATGATGTGATCCCGTTATCAAATGACAACTCATGTCCATGGCTAGGAAACCATAGCATCTTTGATCAACGAGCTAGTCTAGTAGAGGCTCACTAGGGACACGTTGTTGTCTATGTATCCACACATGTATTTGAGTTTCCGATCAATACAATTCTAGCATGGATATATAATAAACGATTATCGTGAACAAGGCAATATGATAATAACTAATTTATTATTGTCTCTAGGGCATATTTCCAACAGTCTCCCACTTGCACTAGATTCAATAATCTAGTTCACACTGCCATGTGATTAACACTCATAGTTCACATCGCCATGTGACTAACACCCAAAGAGTTTACTAGAGTCAATAACTCTAGTCCACATCACCATGTGATTAACACTCAATGAGTTCTGGGCTTTGATCATGTTATGCTTATGAGAGAGGTTTTAGTCAACAGGTCTGCAACATTCAGATCCGCATGTACTTCGCAAATCTCTATGTCATATTGTAGATGCTGCTACCACGCTTCACTTGGAGCTATTCCAAATGGTTGCTCCACTATACGTATCCGGTTTGCTACTCAGAGTCATCCAGGTGTTAAAGCTTGCATCGACGTAACCCTTTACGCCGAACTCTTTATCACCTCCATAACCGAGACACATTTCCTTATTCCTCCAAGGATAATTTTGACCGCTGTCCAGTGATCCACTCCTGGATCACTCTTGTACCCCCCCCCCTTACCAGACATGTGGCAAGGCACGCATCAGGTGCGGTACACAGCATGGCATACCGTATAGAGCCTATGGCTGAGGCATAGGGGACGACCTTCGTCCTTTTTCTTTCTTCTGCCGACGTCGAGCTTTGAGTCTTACTCAACTTCACACCTTACAACTCAGGCAAGAACTCCTTCTTGGACTGATCCATTTTGAACTTCTTCAAAATCATGTCAAGGTATGTTCCCTATGAAAGTCTTATCAGGCGTCTTGATCTATCCCTATAGATCTTGTTGCCCAATATGTAAGCAACTTTACCCATGTCTTCCTTTGAAAAACTCCTTTCAAACAACCCTTTATGCTTTTCAGAAATTCTACATCATTTCTGATCAACAATAGATGGCGGCATCATCGGCATAGAGCGAGGTGCGCGGGAAAGGGCGACGTCCGCGCAGCCGATGCAAATCATCGTGGCGGGTGGCAATCTCAAGAATGTGCTGCAGGTGATCGATGGCGAGCATGAAGAGGAGGGGCGACAATGGGTCGCCCTGATGCAGGCAACGGCCATGAGCGAGAGGCTGACCCGGGATCCCACTAAGGATTACTCTAGACGAGGCAGAACACCATAATGCGGCAAGCCAACCTCTGAAACGCAAAGGAAAACCCAACCGCCGCAACAGGTCAAACATGTTCTCTCAGCTAACATAGCCAAAGGCTTTCTGGATGTCGAGCTTGCACAACAGGGCAAAGTTTTTGTGTGCTAGAGCCTACGAGCATAGTTGCGGACAAAAAAGGAAGTTGTGTGGATGATCCTTGTCTTGATAAAAGCACTCTGAGCTTGGGAGGTGAGCTCGTTCATGAAAGGAGCAAGCCGGGAGGCCATCATCTTGGCAATGATTTTTGCCCAAGCTCTCACACATACATGTATACTTGCTTCCTAATTGTCCCCTTGTCATAGGAAATTAGTACATTGAATTGATTTGCCCCTCCTAACATTACATGAGACGATTAGCCCCCTTTTATCTTGAATTTCTAGTTTCTTTTAGCGAAACACAATATAAAAGAAGACACATATACCACCGTTGCAAAGAGAAGAAGAAGAAAATGGGACAAACCACTTGAACAATGGCTCGCTCGTCAAACTCTAACTCCACTAGCTCCACACCAACACTATAAAGCATCACCACACATACTCAAATAGAGTTGAGAGGCTCTTGTTCATTGAGTCACTACCCCCAACGTCATGCATGGTAGCGTCATGCCAAATAGAAATCTTGAAAGTCTAGAACTAAAAACATATCCAACATGTTGCCTCTTCCACCTATTGGGGTCAGAATAACCACGAGGGGCAACAAATAGAATCAATATGAGGGTGAAAAACTAACTTCATGGCGATGCCCTTGATGACCACATACAAACAGTCTGATTTTATCGATGAACTAAGCAAACTAAATTAAATTAAAGGAACATAAATAATTATGAAAATAATCCAATAAATGAAAATATACATCAACATAGGCGCTCATAGGGGTAGGGTGTGCGTGTGTGCGTTCATAGGGGTGAGTGTATGCACCTGTATATGAGCGCTTGCGTCTGTACTGTGTTCAAAAAACATTCATGTGAGACGTCGTCCCTTTATCCAAACCTTTTTCACATCCCGACTTTCATAGGATTTGGTAGATAAGATCAACATGCGCATCTTGGATTTCCCTAAATGACTTCGAAGAACATGCATGAGTTGCCCACTATGGAATCGTAAGATCGTTAGGGCTCTCCCTTTGAATTGCAGGTCATCAAACCGCCTTTATGTTACCGTGGCGTCAAGGAAGATGACCAAAAGCACAACAATAGTGAATGAAGATGGCAAAGCAAGCCTGATTACTCGGTCCTCAACGGGGAATTGCTCTATTAGGGGATGGTTTGGGCTCATTTTGCTCCCCGAGGGGTTGTTGATGTCCAAATGTTTCCCTGTCGGGGTTTCGTGGGTTCCGTCCTTTCGCCCCATTTCTTTATCTTTACCTAATATTAAAGGGAGGATTGTTTCTCCACTTGTCCTTTCCTAAGTTTTTTCGTCCTTCATCTGCACCGGATTTTCGTCCGTCCTTCGTGCGTAGAGCGCGTACGAAATAGGACGACGTTAGAGTGCGTACGAAATAGAAAAAAGAAACTGAAGCGTGGTGGGATTCGAACTCCAGACCTCCCACTTTGCCACTATGACCATAACCAGTTGGGCTAGCCCTCAATTGCAGGTCATCAAACCGCCTTTATGTTACCGTGGCGTCAAGGAAGATGACCAAAAGCACAACAATAGTGAATGAAGATGGCAAAGCAAGCCTGATTACTCGGTCCTCGACGGGGAATTGCTCTATTAGGGGATGGTTTGGGCTCATTTTGCTCCCCGAGGGGTTGTTGATGTCCAAATGTTTCCCTGTCGGGGTCTAATATTAAAAGGAGGATTGTTTCTCCACTTGTCCTTTCCTAAGTTTTTTCGTCCTTCATCTGCACCGGATTTTCGTCCGTCCTTCATGCATAGAGCGCGTACGAAATAGGACGATGTTAGAGTGCGTACGAAATAGAAAAAAGAAACTGAAGCGTGGTGGGATTCGAACTCCAGACCTCCCACTTTGCCACTATGACCATAACAAGTTGGGCTAGCCCTCAATTGCAATAGAAACTAGAGTTAGGCCTTTTTAATGCAAACAAACTTATGGACCCTCTATCCCGCACATGGGCTGATGTTGGGCCTGGTCTGCAGCAAAAAATATTTATTCCTGCAGGAAGGACAAACCCAACTGAGTTGACTTACAATTATGTTAGAAAAACATGCACGTTTCTAAATTAATTAGTCCGCATCGCTTTTTTTACATCAAATCCTGCCAATTTATATACATAGTCTGTTGTACCAGAATCAGCAAGCAGCAATCAGAGGATCAGATATGGACTCAGATTTAAGGACGAGGAACACGCATGGTCTACGCACATATACAGACGCAAAAAGAGTTCAGGCCGGGGCCGTGTGTGTATGAGGAGCGATTGAATCGTGGAGCTTATAAAATGAACAAGCATGGAATTATAGGCACACAAGTTTGCTGCTGAGTATGATTTTAAATTATTAAAAGTCTATACAACATCAGAACACTTCTTACTTACAGATTTGGCTAATTATTGTGATTTTATATTATCATATGAAATGTTATTTTATCTGATGAACAGTAATAGCATTCCATGCCTAAAATCATAGTTTGGGAATCTATCTCTTTGCTATCTCATTTTCCCTTTGTTGAAGAGACAATCGATCACCCCCGCTCTATTGTATAGTTTTTTCATGCATGTCATTACATGAATGTTTAGTTATATATTTGATAATTTACGTAGAAACCTATTTTTTTAATGTATGAACTTTGCACACTCTACACCAGGTGTGAGGGAATATTTGACCCGCAAAAAAAAGGTATAAGGGAATATTTACATTTCTAAAGGGCCAGTGCATTGTGGTAAAATTTTCCATTAAAGTTATTGTCAAATTTTATTTTGTATTCAATAGTGGCTTAAGCAATCTCATAAAGCTATTGTAGATGTGCCTTGGAACTCCTACAATACTCAGACGGTTTTTCGAGATTGCTACCCGGTAGACACATTTACCAACCACCCTCAGACAAAAAGAAAACTGAAATAGTGGAAATTTAAACATTTCTTACAACATGAGCCAACCTCCATCGTTCAATATCCAATCAAGATGAGCAACTACAGCTAACATGAACTTCTTTATAGAGTCATCGAAAGATCACGCGGTAGGGAAAGATAGTCATTCTAAGATGATGCAGAACACAAAGAGACATACATGTAGGGTGGAGGAAGGAGTAACTCAACAGTAAAAAAGGTTGGCATTGTCGCTTGATGTACGTGATAGTAAAAAATATATGTGATACACACAATTGATATCGAACCATAGATTATGTATCCTAAAGATATGTCACACAAAATTGGTATTGTATAGAATATGCATGCCCCGTTGCAACGCACGGGCATTTGTGCTAGTTATAAATAAGGCCAACATCACGTTCATACAAAAGTGGAAAGTTCAACAATAAAGAGGATCCTGCTGGATAAGCATACAAGAAATAGAGAAAAGACCACCAAGTGGCCACATACGCATGGGGCCTATTGTCCACCGTACCTGAACCCCATGAAACTCCGTAAAAGTGTGTACAGATTGGATATGATTCCCACAAAGCCCATCGAGCCCAGTAACCAAACTCTGAATCCCCATGAATCCACGCACGGTCACACTTCACATTCATAGGTTGCTTGTGACCACTACTTCCTTTTCCCTCCCTTTCCCATGCATGATGCCTAGTCATCTCAAGCTATGGCATTGACCCTGCCACATTGCTCATCGCCTCCATAGTCCACCCTCACCAAGGAGCAACCCAAGCCCCGGTCGACGTTTTCATCCCGCTGCCACTGTTTTTTGGCTTTCGGCCTCAAGCCTTCAGGCTTACACATATAATACATCACTAGGTGGTTCTGACAGCCGGTGCGGGTCTCCTCACGAGGAACAAATAGCTGTCAAGGGTCCGGGACGAGAAGAAAACAACCCTGACGCTGAGATACGAGGTGGGTAACAGGAGCGCTTTTGCTCCACGGGGACGGGGAAGAAAGACTGATCCTTGGCCGAGGATGTCCGTGTTGACATCTTAAATAGTAAAACAAGAGCACTATACAACATGACAATCACAGTAACACCAATAATATTATCGCTGTCAAGACACCCTTTTATTTTTTGCGGGTATAAGACACTCATGAACATCCGTTGAACGTAAGTCGTTAAACCATCATGCCAAAACACGAATGCCACATGACACAATTTTACAACAATTGGATAACTCCACATGACCACAATTACAGAAGACAAAGGGAAACATCAAAATAATGAGAAACTGAGATCAGATCAGGCTAGGACAAACACCATCACACCACCAGGTGTCACGCACGCACACGCAGCAGAGGCTAGCACAGGGCAGAGGAGGACAGCAAGCAGCAGCATTCTCGCCGGATCTGATGGTGGTTTGCCTCCTCGCCATTGTCGCTCTACCTCGCTTTGCTGGTGCCGGGAGGGCGTGCCGGGGCAGGGCAAGGAGAGGAAACAATGCCACCGGCCAATTCTTCGCCGCGCCGGCGCGCTGGCCGCTGGGGCGCTGCCGGCCGCCGCCGCCACGCGCGTGTTTGGGGATCGCAAGCGAGGCCTTTCTCGGGAGTGTGGGCCGGGCCGAGTAAACGGCCCGAAACCCAAAGCCCTGGACGGCGATGGTGTCAGGCACCTTCAAATACCCGCCTTCGCGTTGGCGCCCGGCGTAACCGCCTCAACCAACAGCCAACAGAGCTCGCCGGAGCCCCAAGAAAACCCTCCTCTCTCCACCGCGCAGCAGCGCCCACCGCCGGCGACCGATGGACAAGTTCCACGACAGGCAGCACGTGCGGCTGCGGAGCGGCGTGCACGGCACGTACCTCCACGCCAACGACGACGGGCGGAGCGTCTCCCTCCGCCGGCGCCGCGCGACGCTGGAGACGGCGTGGACGGTGCACATCTACCAAGGCACGTACCTGCTCCTCCACAGCGCCGCCTACGGCCGATACCTTGCCGCCACGGCCACGCGGGCGCCGCTCGCGCTCGGCCACCTCGGCTTCCGCGCCGAGCTGCGGGACTACGACCAGCCGGAGGTGGAGGCCATCATGTGGCGGGCCGTCGAGGCGGGTTCCAGCGGGGACTTCATGCTCCGCAACGCCGGCGGCCGCTACCTCCGCGCCAATGGCAGGCACCTCCCCTGGAACACCCGCGTCAGCGTCGACGACGCCAACAACACCAGCACCATGATGTGCTGGACCCTCCAGACCGTCCCCTCCAGAATGGATGTGCCTATCCCTCATTATCCTGTTCGCGTGAGTTCTTCATACTTTCATTAGTTGGAGAGAATTTCTGGTTCTGTTCTTGCCGTTGCTCCGTTTCTTGACTTCTTGCGCCCTCGAGATCACAGTTCCTGAACGCATTTGTGATTTCTTGACTTCTCGTCCTGCTTCTTGAGTACATAACCAAGCTTCTTTGCGACTCCTGCAGCCCCCCGGCGACTGGTTCGGGCTCAGGCCGGGGGTGTGGCGGACAATCCGGTTCGTGCGGGCGAACGAAGAGGGGTTCTACGCCGAGGAGGAAGGCTGGGATGCCTTCCCTTTCAGGGGGAGGTCCGTGCACCATTTGAGGGACGAGCTGTCCACCCGCGTCAACCTGCACATCTTCGACCTCGTCGCATGCGTCCGAGCGGGCCGCTACGGGAGGCCGACGCCGCTCGTCGCCAACCTGCCCCATGGCGGCTCCGGGGAAACCCTCGAGATCGTCGTCGTCCAGTGCGGGACTCCTGGTGAGAGCCTACCTCTCCATGTCCTAACTCCTAAGTTCCTAATCATCGTGATTAAATTTGTTAGGCACAATGAACAGATTTTGGTGTCGATTTCCTGAATGTCCATGATCGGCTTGTGCTTGAGAAACAGTTTACTGAAACTGCTAAAGTCTGAGAAACTGTTTACTGAAATTGTTAGTAATAGTTAACTGAATCTGCTGTGGTCTGAAACTGTTTTTTGGGGGGGTGTCTGAAACTGTTGGGAGTTGGCAATTGTCTGCGACTGCTGTAGTCTTGTACGTACTACACAAGTAAAGATGCTCTATATATGGCTAGCTAGTTATTGTGGGGAACAAATCATTTCACAAGTAACATGCTTCCACTCAACCTTGATGTGGAAAGTGTTTTCCATACTTGATTCAGATATGGAAAGTGCTGGTTACAGTCAAACTTGATTCAGACAATTCAGTTCCTCTATTTGGTCCTATTCGCCGCCAGTAATGCTTTTCTTTTTTGTAAAGCCAGTACAATTACGGAACTTAAAATGCCAAATCAGTTGATTCATCTCTTATTTCAGCCTTAACGAAAAAGATTTAGCCCATTTTCCCTGTGTTGAATAACCTGTGAACAAATTTTGGTTCCTACACTACTTTTGATATTTAGATTGTTGGTCGGCTTCCTAGTGATCTTTTGCGCAGATGTTAGATTAGATATTGCTTACTGCATGAACATGATATTTACAGTCTTAAGATGCAAAAGAAATATTTAGAGTCTTGCTTTAGTGAGTGCTAGTCTGATCATGCTTGGAAAAAGGATATTATGATAGGCACTTTTCTGAAACTGATGTAGTCCTGTAGAAAGGTAAAAGTAGTTGAATGGGAATAGTAGGTGCCAATGCCATGTGGATTTATCAGTCTGTGTACACATGGTAAAAGATTGTCTGAACTCTGAAGCTAGTCGAAACTACTGGTTCCACATTTCTTTTCTTGATTCAGATAATTCAGTTCGTCCTTTTCGTAACATCTTGCCGCTATTAGAAATTATGGAACCCAAAAAAGCCAAATCAAGTTCAGTCATCTCGTTTCATCTTTGCAGAGAAGATACTAAGTTTCTAACCTGTTAACAAAATTCAGATAGTATCCTACAATAGATAGTGCATAAAAGCTTAGCTCCTTGCAAATTATATTGTCATTTATATTGTTACTGATTAATGGTCTGATGCCTAACTGACTCATTATTTCTGCTTATTCAGTCTATGGTAGGCTGCGATACCCGGATGTCCACGCAGAGTAGAGAAAGGTCGGAACAGGAGTCCTGAGAGTTCACCTCCTCAGAATTTTGGCCCGGCACAATGACAGCAGAGCTAGATGCCTACTTTTACATATAGATAGAAATAGGTCGAGAAAACTTATGAGCTCTTGTGTTTCTTCTGCTAACTAAAACTTGCTCCGTTTTGTCGACGAGACAGGGGGGAACCTGTCTGTTATGGCCTCACGGTTCTATGATTCAGAACTTCTGAAATCGTTGCCTCCAGCCATGGAGTATCGTTTTTCTGGCATTCATCTCTGTGGTGCTTCCCGAATGAAGCATTTACCTGTAGGGGTTCTTGCGATGGGTTGATGATCTTTCATTTCTTTTTTGGATGATGATGCACCAAGTATAAATGAAAAGGCAGTGGTTCTTGCCAGTAATGAGTTGATGATCTTGTGTTTCTGCTAGGCTATGAACTTACTAAAAATGCAAAATGTAGCGGCTTTCTGTGAGCTGCTGATCGTGCTTCTAGTTGTGCTGTTTTGAGTGTTGGCAATGGAGTAGGAAAAAGAATTTGTAACGTATGAACAAAATTCAGATTTTATACAGCAGCACTACAAGAATGAAAACTGCACATTACATTGTTTTCAGGATTTGAACATAAGCTGCCTTCTTTTTCTTTCGCTGTTTTGTTTGAGCAGACACTAGTTCACTTCACCGTTTCCAGCTGCATTTCTCTTAGATGAAGCATCTGAAACATTGATTTGGTGGCTCTTGCTGTGAGAGTTGAGCACTTGGTGTCCCCCTTTCTAATCCTGTTTGTTGGTTATGTGCAACAGCTGGTCCTTTTGTGGTATTCTATTTAGCAATTTACTCTTAAGAAGATTCATCGTAGTTCAGAGAGGTTTATTACCAAATATAAATATTCACAGGGTTTAACAAGATTCACCAAAATGAAGCTGTAAGCTTTGCTCTTGAGTGAATTGCAGAAAACCACCACATTTGGGGCTTCGTTTGCGGAAAACCACAGGGTCACTAATTTTTTGCAAAGATCACCGCGGATTCGGTAAACTTGTTGCAAATAACACTAATCGAGTGATTTGCTGCGTTTGATCACTTTCTGACAAGTGGGGCTGGGCTGTAAGGAGCTGACTTGGCAAAACAATTGCATACACACCCCTGAATCTAAAAAACAAACTCAATCAGATCCATGTGCACAAACTGCAAGGACCGAATCGACCAAACCCGCCGGGATGCCGCGCCCTGGCCGGAGCTGTCACGCGGGGGAGGAGGGACGCTGGTTCGCCGGGTGCTCGGCTGAGGGAGGCCGTCCCTTCCTGGCGCTCGTGGGCGGGATGGAGGATGGAAGGGGGGACGGCTGAGGGTGGGATACCTGCCACCGGTGAACCTGCCGGGATCTCGAACTCCCTCTCACCTTCGTCTCTGTGGATGGAAGGGTGACCGCGCCGGAGCCAGAGCCGCCGTCGTCGCAAGGAAGAGCCTCTGACCCACCGGCGTGTGTGGATCCGTGCTCCCGGCCCTCCTGCACCTCGCCCCAACCAGATCCTGGCTGCTCCTCCGCCGGCTTCGTGCCCTTTTGCTCGCCCCTGCCTCGACAGCATGCGGAGGCCGGTGACCGCGACAAGCACGCGAACGCACACCGGAGAGACCGACCGAGAGAACGCGTCACCGGCCGTCGCCGCGCGGCTTCGGGGAGAGGATCCAGTGCTAGCCTTGGGGCCGGACGGTGAGTCCCTTCACCCTGGCGAACAGCGTAACGGCGCGCCGGACGCCGCGGCCGTCGGCGGCGGTGAAGTAGTCGTGGCCGAACATGACGCCGCCGGGGTGCAGCACCGCCCATGCAACCCCGCTGCTTTTCTTCACTAGGTGGCGTGGCTCGGCCGATACGGCGGCGCCCTGACCCTGCCAACCGTCGGGTTGCCGTGGCGGGGAGCGTGAGCCCCGGCAGAGCGGACACGGAGACGAGAAGGAGGTGGAGCAGGGAGGAGATGGGCAGGAGCGACCAGTCGAGCGCAGCGTGCCCGCCCCCGAGCGCGTCGCGGTGGCGTACGGTGACCGCGTGCGGGTCGGCGCGCCCGCGGCACAGCCCCACGGCCTCCTGCTCCGTCGCGCGGCTCGCCGGCCGTTGTGCCCACCCGCTGCTGCGCGCGAGGAAGACGGCGGCACCAACTCCGGCGCGGTCACCCTGATGTCCCCAATGAGCGCCGCGTTGAAGGCCTCGCCGGATTTGGTGTCCGGCTTCGCCGCCGCCGCCTGGGAGGACGCAGGCGACGGGGGTGAAAGGGGCTGATTGCTTTTTTAATTTTTTAATAAGGGTGTATTTGTGAAATTCAGGGGTGTGTATGCAATTGTTTTGCCAAGTCAGCTCCTTACAACCCGGCCCCACTTGTCAGAAAGTGATCAAACGCAGCTAATCACCCAATTAGTGCTATTTGCAACAAGTTTACTGAATCCGCGGTGATCTTTGCAAAAAATTAGTGACCCGGTGGTTTTCCACAAACGAAGTCCCAAATGTGGTGGTTTTCTGCAATTCACTCCTTTGCTCTTAGTTACCAAAAATGGCTAGCATTTGTCCGTAACGTTTTAATCTTCTGAATTCCTGATGATAGTAAGATGACACTTGGGCCCTGGAACTCAGTTAGCAGAAGTTACTAACTCAGTTAGTTCTGAAATTCAAAAAAACTAACCTTCTATTTGTCTCAAAAAAAAAAACGAACCTTCTGATATTTTTCTTCGAGAAAGTCAAACACTTCCTATTGATTTTTACAGATAGTGGCTTCGTTGGAACCCATGGCAAAACTGTTATACGAACTAGCATCACAATCTACGTCGCCACAATATGCGTTTTTGTTATCCCGTCGACGGTGGACGCTTGGTGTGAGGTCCTAGACATGATAATGGCCTCTTCACAGTTTTTACAGGAATCACGTGACGGTGAGTGTAGGAAGTTTGTACCCGGAGCAGTAGAAATTCGACCACTACCCCTGCATTCCACCATGGGTTCCAACGAAGCCACTAGCACCCGTTACATTACATGAGACGTTTAGCCCCTTTATCTTGAATTTCTAGTTTCTTTTAGCGAAACACAATACAGAAGCAGACACACACACATATCATTTTTTTCTTTTCAAACTTTATTGTTCTTTTTGAAACTTGTTCAGAAATTGGGAAATTTGTTTGGAATACCCTAAATGTTCTTTTTTTCAAATATTTTTAGAATTTTAAAATATTCTGGAATTAAAAAAAAATCATATTTTTGAATATTTTGTTCACAGATCTAAGAAATATTTGTGCTTAAAAAAGCTGATAATTTCTTAAAATAGTACATTGTTTTTAATTATTGTTAAAAAAATTCATCAATTGTTGGAAATTTGTTACAAATTTTGGAAAAGGTGTTCAAACTTGTCAAATTTTCATACACAATTTGAAAATTTAAAATTGTTGACAAATTTCAAAAAATGATTAGTGCATAACAAAATGTTCTTGTTGATTGATAATGGCAGAAATTACAAATAAATGAAGCAATCAAATTAGAAAAAAAATAACTAAATGCTCACGGATGCACTCATTTGGCCTAGTCTAGCACACTCCTCTCAACTAGTGGTTTTTTGGACTGTGGATACATGACCCAAAATTCTTTCAGCAGCCTCACAGACATATGAGGCATGCATGCCAAATTTGAATGACTTACGACATTGTTTGCATGTTGTGACACGTCTGACTATTTATCGGCCTTTTTTCACCGACAAAACTCCAAAAAATGCAAAATCTGTCGGAAACTCAAACAACTTGGCATGGTACCTTGAATTGACCATATAAGCTCATGGAATAATTTGGGTCATGTGACATATGCCGAAAACAATGTGGTCTCAAACGGACCCTTTCGCCTATCCAAACACTTCGAATATGGTCCATTTTTGGACATGCATAAAATGATCTAACTTTTGCCAGTAGGCGGACATACCCATGGTAGGCACCCATGCCAAGTTTGAATGAATCCGACACCGTATGCAAGTTGTGTCACGTCCGACCATTTATTGACCATTTTTTCACCGAGAAAACTTCAAAAAATGCAAGAATTGCCGGAAACTCAAACAACTTGGCATGGTACTTTGAATTGGTCATACAAGGCCATGAACAAAAACATACTCTCAAACGAACCATTTTGGCCTACTCGAACTTCCTCCATTGAACATGGTCTATTTTTCTATGCATGAACTGATCCCAATTTTTGCAAGCAGGTGGGCATGTCCATGGTAGTCACTATGCCAACTTTGAACGAATTTGGACATTGTATGCAAGTTGCGTCACGTCCGGCAATTTATCATCAAAAACTTCAGAAAAATGCAAGAATTGTTGAAAACTAAAACAAATTGGCATGGTGCCTTGAATTGGTCATACAATACCGAGAAAAAAATTGGAGCCATTTTAGAGATGTTGAGAAACGAAGTGCTCCCAAATGGACCCGTCTCGCCTACCATGAACACACGGTCTATTTCTTGACATGCATGAAATGACCCCAACTTTTGGAAGCAAGTGAGATTTCCCATGGTAGGCATCCATGACAGGTTTGAACGAATTCTGACACCATATGCAAGTTGCGTCACGTTCGACAATTTATTGGCCATTTTCCACCAAAAAACTCCAGAAAATGCAAGAATTGCCGAAAACTCAAAAAACTTGGCATGGTGCCTCGAATTGGTCATGCAGGGCCATTTAAGGGATGTCTAGTAATGAGCTGCTTCCAAACGAACCCTTCTAGCATACCCAAGCACTCTCCACTACTAGGAAAAGGCCTACTAGTGGCGCACCAGTTTTGCCTACTAATGGCGCACTACTGGTGCGCCACTAGTACCACGCCACTAGTATTAAATACTAATGGCGCACCAGTGGTGCGCCATTAGTATAGTATACTAGATACTAATGGCGCACCAGGTAGTGCGCCATTAGTATAGCCCACGGTGCGCCATTACTAAGTGGCGCACCACATAGAAGTGCGCCATTAGTAACAATTTTTTTTCAAATTTTTTTCAGAAATATTTTTTTCAATTTTTTTTTTCGTTTTTTCTTAATCTCGGGTCACTATGGCTTAATCTCGGGTCAATATGCTTAATCTCAAGTCAAATCGCACTAAGTGGTCAAACTTCCCGGAAGGCCACCCATCCTCACACTACTCCAGCCCGAGCACGCTTAACTTTCAATTCTATCCAACCCCAGCACCACCTCACTTAACAGACACTTGTTGATATATCTATCATATCAATCCTATTAAACCTTGTTGATGTCTAGGACTTTGTTCATATTCATGAGTATGATGAAATTTTGAAAAATATTTCAAACTTCCCGGTCATATTACGTATCAATTTTTGAAAAAAAATTCCAAAAAAATAATTCGAAACCAATATTTTTTCTGTTACTAGTGGCGCACCTAGCAAACGCTGCGCCACTAGTAAGTTTGAATTTTTTTGCCTCCAGATCTTGAAAGCCCCGTAACTTTTTTTCTGTTAGGTTTTTGAGGATTTTGAAAATGTTTAACGGGGTTCCCCCAGTTAAATTCGGATGTATCTTTTCGAGTAGATGATTTTTCATATATAAAACTTTTTAATCCGAGTTCGTATGCAAAAGTTATGCCCATTTTACAAATTCCAGAGAGATTTTGCAAATAAAGTCGAAATTCATATTTGTAAATTTTCCCAACAAGTAGACCACATATCACATGAGAAACTTATTTTTTTTGACATTTCCATCATTTTCTTTTATTTTTTTGAAAACTGAAAAGGC
>NC_057814.1:75230078-75256660 GCF_018294505.1 Triticum aestivum | reverse complement strand
GGCGCACCACCCCAACGGTGCGCCATTAGTAGTTTTTCAAAAAAAAAATTGAAACAAAATTTGGAACAAAATTACTAATGGCGCACCGTGGGAGTGGTGCGCCATTACTAGTTCAACTAGTAATGGCGCACTGTCCCTGGTGCGCCATTAGTAATTTTGAAAAAAAATATTTTTTTTTTACCAGTGGCGCACCGTGGATGTGGTGCGCCATTAGTATTTGGACACTAATGGCGCACCAACACATGGTGCGCCATTAGTATATAGTAGTGGTGCACCACATGTGTGGTGCGCCATTAGTGTCCATATTATCTATAGCCCTTTTCCTAGTAGTGCTCCGCTGAACATGATATTTTATTGGAAACCTCAGGACGGACCCCAACTTTTGCAAGCAGGTTTGCCATCCTGCATCTGCGTCGTCGTTGTTTGTGCTCTCCCATGCGACGGCCCCAAAGCCTCCTCCCCACATGATGGTTGTTGCCTTCCATAAAGATTGTGGCGCCACTGCCGTACGCGAGAGGGCGGCGGCGGCGGCAGCAAGCAGCCGACGGGCTTCTAATGGTTATGTCCCCACTTCCTCCACAACATAGACGATCCCACTTCGACGGAAATGGTAGACGTGTCAGAGTGGTTCCAACGCATGATGCAGGAAGCTCATCTTGTTTACGGCGCTCGGGGGCCGAGGTGGACGGTGGCCGTTGGATATGGAGAGGAGGACAAGGGGTAGGATGTGTGCAAGTGTGAACGCCACAAAATTATAACATATGACCTTTTGGGAGGGGGTGTGCAAAAAGTTGTCACATCGAAGTAGTCAACCTCCCACCCCGTGCAAGTCAAAATTGATGCAGGGTGGATAGGACCGTGGGCAACACAGTTGACAAACTTTTAGGACCCATATATGCATTTTCATAGTATTCGGACTAATATGACACACACTGAACAGTTTTAAGACTTATGGTGTATTTTACTCTTAAAAATGTTGCCGTTTACAAAAAAAAATCACAATTTAAAAAACGTTCTAGTTTACAAAATTTTCTCACAATGTCAAAAAGTACACTTTTCCAAAATTTATTCACATATTCAAAAAATGTTCGTGGAGTTTCAAATTACATTCGCGCTTTCAAAATTTCTTCGGAATTTAAGAAATGTTCATGCTTTCAGTTTTTGTTTACAAATTCATCAAAATGTTCGAGGAAATTTAATAACCCTTTTTGGTTTCAAATTTTTTGCACTTATTGAAAATATGTTTGAAAATAGTAATTGTTGTTCATGTTTTCCAAAAATTATTAGTTTTCAAAATTTTGTTTGTACTTTTCAAAAAGCATTCATGTTTTATCATTCTGAACAATCTTTTAAGTACACGAATATTTTTAAAAAATTCTTGTACTTTTTCAGAAAATGTGATTTTTTTTCTATTTATGTACAAAATTGGCAAAAACGAACATTTTATGAAATTTTGAACAAAATTAAAAGCATCTACATTTTGTTGAAAAAAACATGAAAGAGGAAAAAAGAAACAAAACAAAAGAAACAAGGGAAAATGGTTTGCTACACTACTGGTTGCTGTGATCATTTTTGTAGCTAGCGTTTCTTTATTGTGCAGCGAGTTTATCAGGTGGAATGGCTAGCGATGAGCGCTTACCATATGAGGTGCATGGTTCGAACCCTTGTGCTTGTCATTTTTTTATGGGTGTTTGTTTTCACAGTTTTCACGGGATAATGGGCCGGCCCAGTCGGGAGGCTCTCCCTGTGCGACATCAGTCGAACAGAACGCGCGTTGTATTGGGGCATCTAATGCATGTATAGGGGAGGTGCGAAAAAACTATATTGCCCTTTTATACGTTTTAGGAGAGGGTTGTACCGAAGCGGGACTCAACTATTGATATTCCATGGATGTTTATGGGTTGTCTCGGACTATCTTGGCAACAATAATGTCATTGGTTCTGCAGCTAAGATTGCCATGGTGTCTAGTGATCTTGTGTCACTATTCTAGATGACAACAATTAAGGGCATCCCCACCAGGGGATCACTCTTGCTTCCCGACCCCCCTTAGTAAAAGTGCCCCCCTTACCTACCTCGTATCCCGACATTGGGGCCATTTTCTTCTCGTCTTGGACACTTGATGCGTATTAGGTCCCCGTGGGGAGACCCGCCCCGGTAGTGATACACGTGCATACACTGGAGGCTTGAGATCAGAAGCGAAAAAATAGAGGCGACATGATGACATCATTGACGGGGACTTGGGTAGCTCTTTGGTGAGGGTGGTGTAGGGAAGCAACGGGTAGTATGGCAGGGCCAGTAGCGTAGCTTGAGAGGACTAGGCATCATACTTTGGGAGGGAAAGGAAAAGGGGAAGTAGTGCATGGTTCGAACCCTTGTGCTTGTCATTTTTTTATGGGTGTTTGTTTTCACAGTTTTCATGGGATAATGGGCTGGCCCAGTCGGGAGGCTCTCCCTGTGCGACATCAGTCGAACAGAACGCGCGTTGTATTGGGGCATCTAATGCATGTATAGGGGAGGTGCAAAAATACTATATTGCCCTTTTATATGTTTTAGGAGGGGGTTGTACCGAAGTGGGACTCAACTATTGATATTCCATGGATGTTTATGGGTTGTCTCGGACTATCTTGGCAACAATAATGTCATTGGTTCTGCAGCTAAGATTGCCATGGTGTCTAGTGATCTTGTGTCACTATTCTAGATGGCAACAATTAAGGGCATCCCCACCAGGGGATCACTCTTGCTTCCCGATCCCCCTTAGTAAAAGTGCCCCCCTTACCTACCTCGTATCCCAACATTGGGGCCATTTTCTTCTCGTCTTGGACACTTGACGCGTATTAGGTCCCCGTGGGGAGACCCGCCCCGGTAGCGATACACGTGCATACACTTGAAGGCTTGAGATCAGAAGCGAAAAAATAGAGAGGCGACATGATGACATCATTGACGGGGACTTGGGTAGCTCTTTGTTGAGGGTGGTGTAGGGAAGCAACGGGTAGTATGGCAGGGCCAGTAGCGTAGCTTGAGAGGACTAGGCATCATATTTGGGAGGGAAAGGAAAAGGGGAAGTAGTGGCCAGCGACGACATATGGATGCGATGTGTGACTATGTGTGAGCAGGTGGATTCACGAGGATTTATTGTTTGGTCATTGGGGTAGATGAGCTTTGTGTGTATCGTGGCCCATCTTTACGGGGCATTAGAGGACCGCATATGAGAGACAGTGCAACACCTTCGAACCCGCCAACCTTGACGGGAGGACATTTTGGACCATCAACACCCCGTAGGAAGCAAAATAGCCCAAACATGTCCCCTAATAGAACAAATCCTCGCCGAGGATCAGGTAACACGCCCCATTGCCATCTTGATTCAATATTGGTGTTTTTTTTTCATCTTCCTCAACTCCCCAGCGACGAAACCGATTTGGTGGCTTGCAATTCAAAGGAAAAAGCGCCAACAATCTTAGAATTCATGAGTCGGTGACTCATGTAGATTCCATGTAAATCCAAGACGTGCATGTTGATCTTTTGCCTTAACAAACATAGGAAAGTAGAGATGCAAACGGTCAGGGGTAGATGGACAATGTCTTACACGAATGTCGATGTGTCTTTTAGTTTCTTGAATTGTTTTGATATTTGTTTATGTTTCTTTAATTTGATGTATTTTGCTTAGTTAATCGATAAACCAGACCGCTCGCATGGGATTATCGAGGGCATTGCCAGGAAGCTAGTCTTTGATTGGTATTTGTCGCCTTCAGTGGTCGTTTTGGCCCCAGTAGGAGGAAGAGATCATGGATCAACATGTTTGGTGTCTTTTTTGTTGTAGACTTTCAAGTTTTCTATTCAGTATGACGTGGCTATGGCGGTGGGGCAATGACTCAACCAATAAGAACCTCTCGGCTTCATTTTAGTATTTGTGGTGTGTTTCATAGTGTCCTTGCGGAGCTAGTAGAGTTAGTATTTTCGACATATCTGGATCTCTTCGACCAAAGTGCCACTGTTCAGGTGGTTTATCCCATCTGCCTATTTTTATCTTCTCAATGGTCATAAAGTCAGAGAAAGCACTCCTCCCCTCACCCCTTCGTTTTATATAAGGTCTAACTCATATTTTTGTCAATTTCGCTATATTTGCTCACATTATGCTTAGGGAAAGAAACCGCCTTAATTACCTACCATGCAGCACACTCAGGCACATGTGCTAGGTTGGCCATGTGATGAGTGTACGAGGGTCCGCACCCATTGGTAAGTGCAACCTTCAATTCAGTTTTGATTTTCTTATCAAATGGGAAACAAATAATATGAAAAATAATAGAGTCAGCGACAATTAATATGGATCGGAGGGACTACATGATTATAGATGGTCGGTTCGAATCCCATTTTCCCTAGAAAAAATCTACAATGGTACACGAGTTTTTGGAGTTGGGCCCATTGAAATGAAGGGGAGGGAGTATATGCTGATATGTCCTTCTCTCGAAGGCTTTACGCGTCTTCAATCTTAAGTTGGCATCATCTTCATCTGAATTTCTGACGTGTCAGAGGTGCTTTTCATGCATGTTTCAAGTTAAGACACAGGGCGAGATGCTAGCGGCCTCGCTAGGACCCATGGCAAAAACTATGATATCAGCTAACATCATAATCAACATGTAGGATCATCAGGATATACGTTGTCATCATTATCCCATCCTCGAGGGTGGGCGCTTGGTGAGGTTTTAGGATATCTTCAACGCCAGCCCTAAAAATGGACACGCTATTTACCCCACGGATGTGGATAGAGGAGCCAGCCATCCAACACTGTCCCCTAAACATATGTCCCTGTTTTTTTTCTCGATCCACAATACTCAAAATAATTACATATCAAATCTTCGATGATTGAAAATATTCAAGTGCGTCAAATATAAAATAGTTCAAACATGAATTCAACTCGCATATATGTTCTAGTTGTGTCCTTTAACGTCCATAGGTGCTCAATCAGATCTTCCTTAAGCTACTCATGAGTTGGTCGATGCCGAATCTGTTGACGCATTTGGACAAACTCATCAAATGTGACAGGATTCTAATTTTGAAGTTGCATAACCCATGTTCTCAAATTCCAAATCCCCAGCAGCATCTTCACCCTCACCCTTCATAATCATGTTGTGCATGATCACACAACATGTCATCAGCTCCCACCAGGTCTCTAAATCCCATTGTTTAGCAGGTCCACAAACAACAGCAAAATGGGCTTGGAGCACTTCAAATGCCCTATCCAAATGCACTCAAACAAGCTTCTGCATGCCCCATGTCTACAAGGACCGCTTGCATCATTGCCATTTCATCCGCATAATTCTCCTTGTTGGACATTCATCGGATGACTCAACATAGTGCTCGCGATGTACTCCATGTCTGATCCATTGCTTCAAAGGGAGAAAAAATATTGAAAATTTAGCACGGGCATCTCACCACACACTTGTGGGGAATGGTGACCCCCACTGACGACATTTGTAGGGGAGGATGGTACATGCGTGACGGACGAACGATAGGTGTGGAACGATGGCGTAGGCAAAGCTACGTGCTGAAGGTGTGGAGTCACAGAGGTCATGCCAGGGCTTGGCGGGCGGGCGGCTTGGTACAATGGTGACGACGTCCAGGGGTGAAGCGGATGTAGAGAAATGGGAAAGGGATGGAGACACGGGGTCCGGGTGTGGTTTTGGGTGAGCCGGCGGTGTCGGAGTCCTACGTGACGGAGGTCCAGACTCCCACCAAGCCCCCTAGTTTGCTTCCGGTTTACGAGAAAAAGAACATGCAAAGTGGTCCATGGACCGATGCTGGATGCCGTTATATGGAAAACCGCGCCCGGACAACTCGGTCTAGACATTTGTGGGCGAATTGAGGGTCCGCTCTGAAGATGTCCTTAGACATGACAATAGTGAACGCACGAAGTTTGTACCTCGTCCGAAAAGAAAAGTTTATACCCGGAGTAGAAATTGGACCGCTGCCCCTACATTCCATCATAATGAAAGAAAGAAAAATTATTCATTGCCTTAGTCGTGTTTGTCTTCAATGATTGATGCAGAGACCAAGGGATATCGTCCTTTTCTAGAAAGAAGTTGACTTTGTTTTTTAACAATAAATTAATCTTATACTTTCTGCCTGTGCCATCTCGCGATCTCGACATCTTGCTGAGCGTGCGAGTCTGTTCTGTGAGAACTCCTCTCAAGAAAGATCAATCATCTCCATCCAAGTTCATGCTAGTGGTTCTTTAGAGATACGAGCTAGTAAAATTGTGCATCAGAGGATCTTGGAATTAACAACACTGCTGTAAAGAAAAACTAACCATATATTGTTTATGAGTAAACCATACCTTGATCATCATCATTTTGTGCTTGTGTATGTCAGCGCGTGTGCAAGCTACGTAGTTGCAAGGACAATATATGTGCCCAAATAGCGTGGTGCCTTCGCATTACGAATTCATAAAATATATTCACAAAAATCTACTTCCTTCGTCCCTAAATATAAGTTTTTTTAGAGATTCCAATAAAGACTATCGGCCTACGGGCCCGAGGGCTGTTTCCTCGGCCTGGCCAACACTTCCGAGCCTCTCTGTGTTCCTCCCGCACAGGCCCGCATGGGTTCCATTGTTTCCCCCGAACAGATGCGCCGCGGCGGCGGCCGTGGTCGGCAACACCTCTCCTTCCCTTCATCAGCGAGCCTCTCCCTCCATGCTGCCCCAGCGCATCGTTGCAGCCATGAAGCGGCCGACGGCACTGCTCCCTTGTTGCATTGTTCCAGCGAGCGCACGTACGCTGCCACGACCGGCCGGCGCGAGGGGAGCGAGGCAACGCGACAGCACCGAGGAGGCGAGCGAACCACCATCAGATCGGCGAGACTGCGAGGATTTGCTGTTTGCTGTTGCTCGCTAGCGCTTGGAAGGAAGTGTTGGTCTGCCATGAGATTCACCCGGCGTTTTAGTTGCGCTGCGCGTTGTCCTCTGCTCGCAATGCTGCGTGTGTTGTGCTGAATGACAACACAACGCCTGCTGGTGGTGTGTCACTTTTTAGTGTTTCACTTTGATCTCTTCAGTGTTAATTACTCAACTTTACCTCTCAATTTTTTTACTTAACTTCTTAGTAGTTCAATTCTTAGGTGTTTCACTTTTTTTTGCGAGAACAAACCTTTCATTTCTTTTTCTTTTATTTTATAAAAAAGAAGCCCTAGCTGAGCGAGGAGATGCGCCACACAGTTCCTCGATCGACGGATCATGGAGATGACATGTTGATTATCCCTCTAGAGTAGGTGTTTAATCTCCTTAACAATCGCTGCATTGGCCGATCGATTTGGCTCTCATCTCATGATAGTTGGTCGCCAGTTCAGAATCGGTCTCAATGATGAGCGCTCAGACACCATTCCTGAGCAAGGCTAATTCCTTCTATGCATGCCAAAAGTTCAACTTCCAAAGGACTGTCGCAATTATGAAGATGTTTGCAAGAGGAGAGCACAATTGAGCCGTTGTCATCCCTGAGGATCATGTTGGCTCCTCCCCAAGGATGGAGCCAGAGAGGGCGAGCTGGGGCCATGGCTCTCCCCTCCCCCCCATGGTGAACTTCTTCCTGAAAACATTGCCCCCCCCCTCAATATTTCTCTTTCCCATTGGCCCCCTTTAGTAAGATTCCTGCCTCCGTCCGTGCACCTCCTGTGCTAGCTTCGGCGTCGAAACCACCGTCCACGTTCAACTTGTTGCTTAGTTGGAATGTGTGACACATTGTAATTGTGGCAGGACACAATAAGATTCTCTCGGCTCCATTTGTGTATGTATGGTGTGATGTTGCTTCTAGTGCCGCCATGGTGTTCGTACAATTAGATTTCGACAAATCAAGATCTCCAGATCATGTAATCTATTGTTTAGGTGCTTATCTCGTCCGCCACTTTGTCTTCTCAATAGCGATAAAGGCGGAGGAAGCAAAAATTTCTATTATACGTTTTCTGCAAGACTTTCTGTTTCTTCAATCTTTAGTTGGTATCGTTTTCGGTATGTGGTTTTGGACACACCAGAGGGGCTTCTTCTGTTTGTTCAAGTTAAGACCTTGGCCGACATGGTAATGCTACATATGTGTTCAGTGGTGATGCTAGAACCCATGGCATCTGGTGTGCATGCATTTTGATGTCTTAGACACTGTAGGACTATTGCGTAAAAAAAAAGAAAAAAGGCTTTTCAGCAAAGTTATGTGTAAGCTGACATCATAGGCTACACATAGTGTTGCTTTTGTATACATTGTATACATTGTTTTTCGGGTTTCCATTCCAACTACCCTACCATCTTTGATGGTGTACGCTTGATGATATCTTGAAAAAAATAATTGATCATTCCTAGTTTCTACAGAAGTCATGGAAAAATCGTGGAGTGTAGGAATTTTGTATCTGAAGTAGTGGAAATTCGGCCACTACCCTACATTCTATCTGAAGATCCAAATAAAAAACCATTTGTGGTGTTCGTGAGTTTGTTTTTCAACCCTAGATTGATCTTCTAATTTCTCTAAAGACAAATAAAAAATTAAGAAGTGATCGACTTTTCACGAAACAATGTTTTCTTTCAAAGGCTTGCTTCTCAAGCGCATACTTCTTGCTGGCTCTACGGATCCAGCTGGCCTCTGTAGCCGCATTCCAAGATTCTATTGTGTTTACACTCTACGGTCGAATAGAATTGAATCATGTACTAAAGTTTAATAGGCAAAATGCCCGCTTCGTCTCCAGAATAAAGCTTCTCTTTAGCCTTCATTTTTTTTCTTGAAGCCTCCATGAAGTTGGAACAACTATATTTGTTATTTAGAAAAAATGAACACGTATATTCAGTATATGTAGTTTAGATAAATGTTTCCAATTGAGATTAGTTCACTTTTCAATACACAACTTACCTCTTTGCTCAACCATGAACTACAAAACTAGTTAATGCACACATCCAACTTGTCAATCCGTTCAAGAATCAATCCCGAGCTTGGTTGACACCAGTTTTCACTAATGAGGCTAGTTTTCACCTTCTTGACTGGCCTATTAGCGTTGTCACATCACACCTCCTTATATGTAGGACCCACCCAGAGAAAAATGGTATGTTCGTACCAATACCACATCAATTTCAGTTGCAATGTTTATACAACAACCATAGTAAATAGTAACAACACATATTATTGACTCTCCAAACACATATGCAAATATAATTTAAATCATAGCATCTTATACATGATATCCCATACAATACTTTGAAGGAAGTCTAAGTAATACTTGTATACTGTTGGAACAAAGTTCACTAGCCCCTACTACGACGACAACATCATATCATTCTCACAATATACTACAACTAACTCCATTTCTTCAGGAAAGACAACTCCAAACTAGACTATATTGTTCATGGTGACAAATGGATTCGAAGGATTTTGCAAATCAAAACTTGGATTTTGGTTATCAGCACCAATTGTAGATTGCAAGGCGAGTGCTTGCCAGAAATTAAAGCTACTTTCCATTTTCCATGGGTCAGCATCATCGAGCTCCACGTCGTTGATGCTATAGCGTTGGCTTCCTGACCCTTTGCTCTGTAGCCTCATGAAGTACTTTTGTGCATGGCTCGAAATCTGGGCTGGAGTCCTACTAGTGACGAAGTACTTTGATATGTCCTTCCATTTTCCACGACCACATGCACTCAATCCATGGAGAAAGAGCCTAGAATAACCATGTTCAAGATGAACTAGTTAGGTTAATTCTTTCAAGGACATATTGATTATTAATATACTGGTGAAAAAATGCAATAGTTGGAGTATTAAAACTTGTAATGAAATAGTAACCCTTGTGCTAGTAAAGGACATCTTTGTTTATCTTTTATGATGTTATAATATAATATGTGATAATAGATGATTATAAATGAATAAGGAATTTCATAACTACCATGGTCATATATTGATAATAGATATAAATAGACCATGATAATACTTGCAATAGTTGTTCCATTCTTTACTATGAATATATAATTAACTACTCCATCTTTAGTTGCAAGGATAAGCGTGGGTGGTATTAACTTATTAATGGAAGCACAATAATGAAATAAAGTCGGTTGTTCACAAACAAAATATATACATCTTGGTACTATTGTTTCTGGTAAATGTGATATGGGCATTATGAGTATAGTAAAAATAAAAAAACCTCCGATTCATGATAATTAAAACCCACATAATAGTTAATAGTATGATTTCTATTAAAATACACCCGGCATCTCCAAGCGAATAATCAAAATGAAATAATTTTTTAAATCCCATGTAATTCGGAAGGATGAAACATGAATAACCTGTGTTCCTCCGGGGTCCAAAACCCCTTGGCACGTGGTGCAAGCACTGGTTGAGGGATGCACATCTTGTTCTCCAACACCACCTTGTTCTCCTCCACCATTAGCACCTCTTCTTGTATCTCCATGGTTCGCATACTCTCTAATGGACGACCAAACAAAATACCCATTCCTTCCATGGCAACCTCCTTTTGCAATCCAAAGTTTTTATTCACAAGGCCATCCATGGTGTAAATGACACCATGGTCACCATTGGTACCATTGTACTCCTTCTCTGGAAACTGCAACATATGCATCTCCGTAACAAGATCATCATACAAGTCTGTTACCTGTTGCATGGTCTTCCTAGGGAACCATGCTTTGAGATTGGCCACGATATCATGCTTCTTGTTCTTCTCATGGCTGGTGCCATTATTGTTGTAGTAGTTGTTGAGATAATCAATGATTGATCTTGCCCCCTCTACCTCAGAGGGGTTCCACTCCTGGTTGACTCTTTGATTCATGGAGGAAATTTGAGGCTTTTTTAGGGGAAAACTTATGAGAGTTGGATAAAACTATGAGAGGTATGATACCGAAAGAGTGTTTGTATGGAGAGGCTGATGAGGAGGGTACGATATTTATAGCATCACCATATAGCAAATCTTGTTCTGATGGTCAAACATGATTAAAAGACTTTAAATGCTAGTGACATGTATCTTCTGATGAAATATTATATCCGATTTATGACATATCGAGACTAGCAATTTCATATCTAATTAACTGTCAATATAGTATTGATGGACAATGAATGCATATTTCAATTGTAATAGTAATGCCTCGCCCAAAATATATATATCTACGTCACATATATGATCCATTAGGTGCTATATAATCAAAGTGTATCTTACTATAAGTCGCGATATTACGCACACTATTTTGACTTGCCATGTGACAGTGTAGAAGGTCAAACACTGACATCAGAGTCTTGATCTTGTCTATCTTCTAAAGGATGTTTTGAAGAATCTATATATATTTCTCCACTAGATATTTTGTCTACGTGCACATCAATTTAATGCACAACACAAACATTACGATTCAAATATACATATGGTTGATCGGCGAATGATCGCATGGGTGTATGATGCAAGAAAGTTAAGTCATGGGCAGAGACTAGTATTTGCATTAAATTTAAAGATTTAATCCACATGATTGTGTCAAATTTCCATTGTTGCTAAAAAATGAACTATTACATATGATCATCTCTCAAATTTCGTAAGAATTTCCTCGATTCCCAAACAATGCCTCGATATGAACAAGGCTTTCGTATGTTACCATGATGAATTGTTTCGTAAAAGATAATAATATGCAATTATATTATGTTGCACCATACTACGTGAAGGAATAAAGATTGGATATGCTTTCAAAAGAAAAGAAAAATTACATAACCACCATGATTGGTACTATGAGTTTCACCATTGCTCACAACTTCCCCATGATAGACCCACCTTATATAGGTGATGGACATAGATTGATGTGTATGTGACTATCAATAAGGTCTGTATCATGTCATGTCATAGCAAATTATTCCACATACTTCATGGGCACAACATATTTTCACCTTCGTTCTTGTGATCAACCGTGAATTGCATAAACTACTTAACACCTTTTGAGTATTCCGGGGTCCTCTAGATTGAATCAGTTATCCATTTTTGACCCATTGCCTCCAAAAGATGAAATTGCATAATAATTTGCATCGCCTAATGGAGAAAACTGAATCAATCTCGCTAGAATGTCTCATAATAACTAGATGTCACTTAAAATCACCCTTACTTCACTGTCCCACAATCACACACCACTTCGATGTGCAGCAGGCGCACTTTGCCTCACCATGACGCCCTCTCACCTTGCATTGCCGGTGTCATGGTAGTCGAGCACAACCCTGCATCGTAGTACCATTGTTTCCAATTCCTTTGCCTACGAGGGAACCGCACAATCCTTATTCTATTCAACATGGTAGTCGAGTACAACCTTACATCATCGTACTAATGTTCCCAATTCCTTTGTTTACGAGGGAACTAGACGATCTCTATTCAGTGCAATTTCTATTAACAAAGAACATGCCACAAAATAATCCAGCTGCAAAAATAATCGGTAAATTTTCTATTTATATTTCTTTCACTAACGCGTCCAACATTTTTTATGACAGTCAAGACAATCACTGAATATGCACATGACTTGTGACACTTAATCGGAGTCACGTAATATTAGATCGAATCATCACCCAACATATCGGGGGAGGCTGCTTCGGGTGGCCATCAGCTTATGATGGTCACCGTCATATAGAATGATCTTAGATGATGGTTCTTTCCCCATCACAACGATTTTCGTCACAAGAGATGACATGTTTTATAGTGTAAGAACATTTTTGTCTGAACCTCGAAATTTTTCTCCATGATTACCTCCAGCTTGCCAAGTTGTACCTCATGCGATTCAACCTTGCTCAACCGAGTATTGACTTCATCAATTTGGTCTTAGATTTTATCCTCGTTGAGCCCCAGTATTGTCACCTCATCACGCAGAATGTTAGCTCCTTAGTGATCTCATTGTGTTTTGTGCGGGTGCCCATGCCTAGATTGAACACAGCTCTGGAACTTCACGTGGGAAAATCACGAATCCCTTGCCAATGACCTCGCCATTCCGCCACAGACTAGATGATCTCTACCCCCGCCATAGCTCAGACAGAGATAGAGGTATTTTAGGAGAGATCCCAATCCTTGCTCGAAACGAACCAATTCTCCTCCAAGGATAGAAGTGGCTACTGATACCAATTGATAGGATATGAGAACAAATTAGAGGAAACGAACATGAGATGGTCTCAGCAATCACCCTGAGATGAGTAGCAATACACCTTGCAGAGATCAGTCTAATTCACCAAGTACTAGCTACTTTAATACCTGGGAAAGGGGAAGATGTAGATCCATCAATCGTAGAAGCTTTTATAACTAGAATTGTTTCGCTTAAACTTCAGTGAGATTATTTTATTACCCAAGGTTAATGAGGCCGAAAGGATACAACAATATAGACCTATCTGCCTCCTTGATGTTGGTTCTAAAATATTCATGAAGGTTGCGACTATTAGGCTAAATTCGATTGTTGAACATGTGATTCATCCTTCACAGAAAACGTTTATGCAAGGCAAACACATCCTAGATGGAGTCATTATCCTTCATGAAACAATCCACAATTTGAATGGGGTGGTACTCAAATTAGATTTTGAAAAATCTTAGGACAAAGGCAAGTGGCCCATTCTTCAACAAACTCTCAGAATGAAAGGATTTTCTACAGATTGGCGCTCTATGATCCATAGCTTCGTTTCTGGAGGTAGTATTGCCATTAAGGTCAATGATGTCATGGGCCACTATTTCCAAACAAAGAAGGGATTGTGACAAGGTGACTCGTTATCGCCCACGCTATTCAGTATAGTAGCGGATATGCTAGCGGTCATGATTGAGCGTGCCAAGGCTGATGGACAAATTGACGAGGTACCAAAATCATCTAGTTGATGGTGATCTCTCTATCCTTCAATATGCCGATGATGCGATTCTCTTCATGGACAATGACCTCGAGAAAGCAAGAAATCTGAAATTAATTTTATCATCATTCGAGCAAATCTCAGGTCTTAAGATCAATTTTTATAAAAGTGAATTATTTTGCTTTGGCGAGGCATAGGACGAGGCCCACCTGTACGCAGACTTGTTTGGATGCGGGTTTGGCCAGTTTCCAATCACATATTTGGGGATACCAATACATTATCGGAGACTCACAAATGCTGAATGGAAACACATCGAGGAGAGACTGCAAAAAAGACTTAGCAGTTGGAAAGGTAAACTACTTTCTCTGGGTGGAAGATTGGTCCTCATAAATTCAGTAGTAAGTAATATGGTACTATATATGATTTCCTTCTTCCAGTTGCTGAAACGAGTTTTACATAGATTGGATTATTTCCGATCAAGATTCTTTTGGCAAGGAGATAACGAGAGAAAGAAATATTGACTAGCTAAATGGAGTGTGGTTTGCCGCCCCAAAGTCGAAGGCGGGTTGGGCATTCATGACCTTGAGGTTAAGAATGGGGCCTTTGATAACCCACAAGTATAGGGGATCAATTGTAGCCTTTCTCCAGAAGTAAGAGTGTCGAAACCAACGAGGAGCTAAAGGTAGAACAAATATTCCCTCAAGTTCTATCGACCACCGATATAACTCTATGCACACTTTACGTTTGCTTTACCTAGAACAAGTATGAAACTAGAAGTACTTTGTAGGTGTAAAGGGATAGGTTTGCAAGAATAAAACTAGTTTACTTAGTGAGAATAAAACTACGAGTAAATTGCAAGATAATAAAGTTAGGTGTTTAGTAGAGAGCTTTTTGTAACACGAGAAAGTTATTTGTCCATAGGCAATCGATAACTAGACCGGTAATCATTATTGCAATTTTATATGAGGGAGAGGCATGAGCTAACTTACTTTCCCTACTTGGATAATATGCACTTATGATTGGAACTCTAGTGAGCATCCGCAACTACCAAAGATCATTAAGGTAAAAACCCAACCATAGCATTGAGTATCAAGACCTCTTTACTCCCATACGCAACAACCCACTTACTCGGGTCCGTGCTTCTATCACTCACGCCACCCACCATAAGCAAATCATGAACATATTGCACCACCCTACAATGGGGATCCCTCACACTTGCACGACATGGAGAGCACCATAGGACAACACCAATAATAAAACATACAACTCAAACCAATCATGATCATCAATCAACCCATAGGACAAAACGGATCTACTCAAACATCATAGGATAACCATACATCATTGGGAAATAATATATAGCGTTGAGCACTGATAACCCACAAGTATATAGGGGATCGCAACAATTTTCGAGGGTAGAGTATTCAACCCAAATTTATTGATCCGACACAAGGGGTGCCAAAGAATATTCGCGAGTATTAGCAGTTGAGTTGTCAATTCAACCACACCTGTCGTGGTTTTGTCACGGCAGATGTCCTAGAGAAAGGACTTAGTCGTGGAGCCATCGCTACGGGTTAACTTAAAGGGGTTAAAGCTGACAAGGGACGCAAGAGAGTTTTTATACTAGTTCGGCCCCTTACGATGAAGGTAAAAGCCTACGTCTAGTTGTGATGGAATTGCTGGGGTTTCGATGACCAGGGAGCGAATACGCTTTACCTGGGCCTCGAGTTGTTGTCTGTTGTCCTTGAACCACCAACGGATCATCCCCTTATATACATGGGTTGACGCCCGTCAGTTTACAGAATCCCGAGGCCGGCTGATAATCGTGTTCGGCTCGGTCTCTGCTACTTCTATCTTAGAACACAAGTTTACATATCAATGCCGGTTTACGTCTACAGTCCTTAAACCGGCTTTGGGCCCTGGGCCTCCATAAAGCGTCACCGTCTGTTTTCATGGACTTCAGATACAGATGAACTACTTATGGGGTTAACCTGGCCTCTCCTGGCCGGTTTACGCCCAGTAGTAATATCCCCAACATTAGGCCCCAGATTGATTTGAACTGGTTCATGTCAATCCTCAATACTTAAGAAATTTTCTTCTTCAACATCTTCACATGATCTTGTAAACCGCCGTGACATCATCTTCTAGGACCATGGTAAACCGCCGTGACGTCACCTATTATTTAAAACTGTGTATAATCCACCCTCATTAATGAGCCTCCGACAATCAAGGCGACAACTCTGCCTCATATCCAAAATTTAGGCTCCTCGATTTTTGCGCCTGATGCTTATCTTTCTGCCCTTATAAATAGGGCCAGGGGGTCTTTCCATTTTCCTCTTCGTGCCTCTTCGCGTCGTCGTCTTCCTCGCGCCGACCGACCGTCAAGCTCTGCCGCCGCCGCCGTCCTTCACCTCTGCTTCGACAAAGGCCGCTGCATCAACCTGATCGTATCAGAGAAAAGCGGTGATCCTCCGCTGCTTCCTTCTGCACCAGTAAGTCCCTCTTCTTCTCGCCCTAGATCCGCCATTAGGATTCGGTGTTCTTCATGGCTTGAAGCTGTTCTTCCTTCGGTAGCACCAATGGCCGGTTAGATCTGACTATTTTTAGGGCCTTTTGTAGTTTAGACTCCTTTCTTCTTGTTAAGGCACCTGCTTGACATCCAACTCATCTGAACTCACTGAACTTTTTGAGCGCTTGATATTAGACCAGAGTATATTTTGATTACCAACGCACGGTAGATCTGAAATTCTCATGCCAAACTGTGAAACTTGTTTTTCCCTTCACTTATACGTCTTTAATACTAGATTGGGCGTTTAACTTCACAGAAAAAATGATGACCCGGTAGATACCATTAGTCCCCCGTTGAACCGCCAATGCATTACACCGTTTCCATTGTCAGACTCCGGTTTACGAATAACCAAATCCGGTTTATCAATATGCTTGTATCCTTATACCGCTGTATAGTTTTCCATTGTAAATCTTAAACCGGCAATAATCATGTTTCAGATTTCCATTGTCATGGCGAAGCAAGTCTATGAATGCAATTGGGCTCCCTCTCGAGTAACTGAAGAGCAGTTAAACAATCTTGTTAAAACGGGCGCTTTAGCCAAGAAAGATGTCATCCACTGGAGGGTCCCTGGTCCGGAAAATACTCCTACACCCAAGGACGGAGAGGTAGTCGTGTTTGCTGATCATCTGAGTCGAGGTTTTAGCCCTCCCGGTTCGAAATTTTTCCGAGATGTACTAGCCAATTTTCAGCTGCGCCCTCAAGACATCGGTCCCAATTCTGTGACCAACCACTACAAAAAAATACACTTCCGTGATGATACGTGTTTGTCACATTAGGTCGCGTTTTCTGTCATGCATGTACATCCATGACAAATTTATGACAGAATCAAGATAGTCATACCTCACTACAGGAATCAGCTATTTTGCCGTCTGCCATGGCGGACGGCAAAGGCATGAACGGCGGATGGCAAAGGCCTTTGCCGTCAGCCGCGGATGGCAAAAGGCTCCGGCAAAGTAAGCTACGGTAAACAGCTACTTTGCCGTCTGCTTCCTGGCGGCTGACGGCAAAGGCCCTTTGCCGTCTGCCACGGACGGCAAAGAGGGCGGACGGCAATAATTGTGCTCTCAGTCCGTTAAGTGGCTAACGGCAGGCCTTTGCCGTCCGCCGCGGACGGCAAACTTTCTAGTGCCTTTGCCGTCTGCCAGCGGACGGCAAACTTTCTACTGTCTTTGCCATCCGCCGTATGATGTCATCTACACGTCACTACATGGCAGGCCTTTGCCGTCCGCCGCTATTTTGCCGTCTGCCATGGCGGACGGCAAAGGCATGAATGGCGGACGGCAAAGGCCTTTGCCGTCAGCCGCGGACGGCAAAAGGCTCCGGCAAAGTAAGCTACGGTAAACAACTACTTTGCCGTCTGCTTCCTATCGGCTGACGGCAAAGGCCCTTTACCGTCTGCCGCGGACGGCAAATAGGGCGGACGACAATAATTGTGCTCTCAGTCCGTTAAGTGGCTAACAGCAGGCCTTTGCCGTCTGCCGCGGACGGCAAACTTTCTAGTGCCTTTGACGTCTGCCAGCGGACGGCAAACTTTCTACTGTCTTTGCCGTCCACCGTATGATGTCATCTACACGTCACTACATGGCATGCCTTTGCCGTCCGCCGCTGACGGCAGACTCTTTGCCATCTGCCACTGTAGGCAAACTGACCAAATGGGTCAACTCCCAGGAAGCACAGCTGGATGCCACGTGTCCTCTTTGCCGTCCGCGGCAGACGGCAAAGAGCCCGTTGCCGTCGGTGGCCGACGGCAAAGAGCCTACATATTGGGTCTTTTTTCTGTTTTTTATTAAATCCAACAATTTTCACAGAAAATATATATGACATATATAGATATATTTCACAAGGCAATTACAGAGCAAACATATAAGATATCCAACATGCATAGTTCCATCATACATAGTTCCATCACATAACTTCATCACATATGTTCCATCCAACTACCAAGTTCCATGCATAGTTCCATCATACATAGCAAGTTCAACATAGAGGCATCCAACCATATATATTACAATAGTTTCATCCAACGATAGATGCATAGTTCAATGATACAAAAGAAACAGAGAAAGGGATAAGGAGCACTCCATCTATGCAAGCTTTCGTCAAGTGAATGAAATCTGCAAAATGAAAAATAAGAAAGTTAGAAATAGGTGACTAGAATAAGAAGACTAGAACAAGAAGAGTAGAACAAGAAGAAGAAAAGAGCAAGAAGAGTAGAACAAGAAGAAGACTAGAACAAGAAGAGTATGTCATTTATGAGCTAACTTACGTGAAATGGATCATATATGAGCTAACTAAGTTGAAATGGGTCGTTTATGAGCTAGCTAAGGTGAAATGGATCATTTATGAGCTAACTTAGTTGAAATGGGTCGTTTATGAGCTAACTAAGGTCAAATGGATCGTTTTTGAGGTAACTAAGGTGAAATGGATCGTTTTTTAGCTAACTTAGGTGAAATGGATCATTTATGAGCTAACTTAGTTGAAATGGATCGTTTTTGAGCTAACTTAGGTGAAATGGATCATTTATGAGCTAATGTAGTTGAAATGGATCTTTTTGAGCTAACTTAGGTGAAATGGATCATTTAAGAGCTAATTTAGGTGAAATGGATCGTTTTTTAGCTAACTTGGTGAAATGGATCGTTTATGAGCTAAATTAGTTGAAATGGATCGTTTATGAGATAACCTAGGTAAGATGGGTCATTTTGGAGTTAACCTAGTTGAAATGGGTCATTTTAAAGCTAACCTAGGTAAAATGGATCATTTAGGAGCTAATCTAGGTAAAATGGGTCATTTTTGAGCTAACTTGGATGAACTGGATCATTTATAAGCTAACCTAGGTAAAATGGGTCATTTTAGAGCTAACTTAAGTAAAATGGATCGTCTATGAGCTAACTAAGCTAATTATGCAATTTTTGACATAAGTAAGCTAAGTACATATCGTTTTAGAGCTAACTTAGGTAAAATGGATGGTTTTGGAGGTCAGTAAGCTTATTAAGTCATTTTGGAGGAGAAGAAGCTAAGTCTAGGTCATTATGGTAAGCATTGGAGGAAATAAAGCTAAGTCTAGGTCTTTATGCATGTGTTAAGCAAAATACTAGATAAACTTACCAAGATCCAGGAGGTGTAGGAGCGGGGTGGCTCGTGTCGGTAGCTGGAGAAGGATCGTGTGATGCTTGTCTGGAGTTACGCTGCACCAAAGATCATTTCCAATGTCTTGTTAGCATGATGACACTCAAATGTTAAGACTAGCAAGTAATGTCCATTCAAATAAAACTCACCGTGGTCCCAGGAGCAATCACTGGCATCGGCGGAGCGGTCTGACCTGTCTTCTCGCACACAGACTGCACATTTGGTTTTGACGACTCAGTCATACTAGTTAGTAATGAGACAAACACTACATGAATGTTTTGGCTAATCTGCAGAAGAAACTTACCACAAGGAGCTCGTACATGGCCCTTGCCTGCATGTCATTCCGTGCCCTCTCCTCCTCCATCATCTTTGTCGTCCTCTCCTCCAACTCCCGCTGCCTCTCCGCCGCCTCCGCCAGAAGTTTCTCCGTTCTATCTCTCTCACTCTGTATAGCAGCCTGCAACACCACTCACATGACCATTTGTAATCATTGATGGAAGCGCTCACAATGTAATGGAGAAAGATAACTGAGTACGTATCAGTAACCTTGATGGCGAGTTGCACTGGCCGTTCACGAGGCCTTATCTCAGGAGCGGAGCTCGACTGGCGCGCCTTGATCTCCGGGAGAGTGCTAGGACAACGGATAAGTCCATCTCCAATGGCTATGGAGCCATGGGACCTCCCGCTACCAGATATCATCACCAGCTCTGGATCAATGGGACCCTGGCTCGGGTTAAAGTCCTTCCCTTTCCTCGCCTTCCCCTCATCTCTATATCTCACGAGCTTTTTGTGGGAGGAGATGTTGGTGAAGTTGTTTGCATCATCGAGGTCAGACTGAGAGAAAGCCTTGACTTTCTTGAAAGAGGCAGTGTGGGCCATGGCATACAGGTCGTACACCTCTGGCACCTTATCCACCTTATTGTGGCGTGCCTGAAAGAGAGAAACAATGAAAATTAGTAATTAAAGGGCTCAAGCTAGCATGATGAATGAATTGCATGAATCATGAAGCAAACCACATACCCAGTTGCGCCCGAACTGATATAAGTTGGAGCTGCCTTGATGGTGTGGCACACCTTCCATTTGGGCACATTTGTCCTTGGCCTCGTTGTGGAGGGCTAGCCATTCTTTTGAGCACCACTCATCGACCAACACCTCCCAACAATCCATCCGATCCGCACACCATCTCGGAGGCGCCTAAGTTAGCAAATAGAAACTTGAGCGCTACGGCTAAGAATTACTAAATTAAGGAACTTAAGTAGAAGGCCTTAAGAACTACCTTCATGTACTGCTCCTTACTCAGGAAGTTATCGCGGCACGCCGGCTTGGTCTTCTTGATACCACGCAAGGCGTAGTAGTCTCGAACAGCCTGCAGCCGAGCCTCGTGCCGTAAGTTCTGGAGTAGGCGCTTGCAGACGTTCTCGATAACATGTGCCGCGTCCTCCTCGTATCCCTCCTCACACCTGTAGAATGTCTGCAATCAAATGAGACAATATTGATTAGTACAATTAATAACTAGCTAGTTGAAGATTTTTAAATGTGTAAAGGAGAAATTACCCAGAACTTTCTGATCACCATGTCTGCCCTCGTGTCGCACACGACACCGTCGATAATCTCATCCGGCGGGGCCGGGGCAGCCACATAGTGCTCCCAGCTCAATCCAAGCTCTGGAAGCCGACCCTCACCAGGCAACGTGACAAACCCCAGGAAGTTTTGCCGGCAAAGAACTCCAAGGACGGAGTTGGGCCGGCGGACACTATGATGGTGGTCCCAACCCCTGCAGCATGACAAGGCCAACGCATTAGTTATTTGAAGAAACGTGAATGCACAAGGTACAAAAATATTAAATGCACTTATGTACCTCTCCCCATCAGGGAAAATCAACCACCTCTGCTCGCGGGTCGCCGGCACGGACGGGAGCCGTGTAGCACCACGCTGGTAGATGGTGCGCCCCTCCTCCTCAAGATCAGTCGGCTCCCCGCCATCATCAGCATGGCCACTCGGCTCCTCGGGCTGATCCGGCCAGGTACCCCATTCGGACGTGTGCTCCTCCGGGGTCTCGTGGGCCGAACTCTCGTGGGCCGAAGGCCAGTCGACCCGATGCTCGTGGGCCCAAGACCCGTGGACCGGAGGCTCGTGGACCGGAGTCCGTGTAGCCTCCTCCTCGGACGAGTCCACCCTAGCAGTCACGTGCTCGGGTGAAACAGCTGGGGGTGGCGGCGAGGAAGGCGCCGTAGCAGTCACCCTACCTCCTCTCCCACGACCACGTGCCCCACCTCCTCTCTTCCTACCTCGTCCCCTGCTGGGCACCGCGGTCCACGAAGAAGGGCCCGGCGGTGTGGCCATACTGTCCAGCAACGCTCGGTGGAGAGGTGCGTCTGGAATGGAAGACCTCAGACCACGCGCCGACGAAGAAGGGGCCTTGGCGCGCTCCCGACCAGCGCCCACCATCTTTCAACACCTGCCATGACAAACAGTAAACGAAATTAGTACAACATAAAAAAAAAGACCGACATGAATAATAATATGTGTATCACTTAAGTGTATCATCATCAAGTACAACATAATTTTTTTAATACCTGACACTACTAATAATCTCGATCAGTATCATCAATAAATGCATAATCATCATCATCACTATAATCAATGACGGGCTCATAGGGTTCAGTGGCATCAACATGTGGAAGGCCACCTTGACGTAATCGGTCAAGCAATGACAGGTCATCCGCAACAGTAACCTCTTCTTGTTCCGGCACTTCTTGTTCCTCCTCTGGGGTGATGTCGGATTCACTGTCGCTGTCTACTTCAATGTTTTGGGGTGAAGTATAGCGGTTCTTGAAACGCTTTTTGGAAAGACGTGTCTCTTGGAAGAATTCTCCTTCATATGTGTCTGGGTTAATGTGAGGTTCATAATCCTCTTCCTTTGGGGGAGATAGTCTAGCACGTGGCGGCACTTCATAAACGACATCCCAACCTTTCAGATTTGGATTAGTTTGGCAGGCCCACGGTAGATAGAATACTTGGGTCGCCTGTTGAGCCGTAATATAGACATCAGGAACATCTAAATGGGTGCTTTGGTTGATTTCAACTAGCCCTATATGTTCATGAGTCCTTCTAGTCTCCTTCGGCTAAAACCAATAACATTTGAAGACTACGACATTCGGTGGGTTTTCACCATAGAATAGAAGTTCATAAATTGCTTCAACTCTCCCATAATACTCGGTACCTCCTTCGCCGATAGCAGATACACAACAATTTGTAGACTTTCGGTCGGCCATAGATAGCTCTTTGCCATAGGTACGAAAGCGATACCCGTTGATGTCGTATTTGTCAAATGAATGGACCTTATAGTCAAAACCATTAGCGACTTGTCTCAATTCGGCGTCCATAGACTCTGAATTAGCCTACAAGTTTAATATGAAAGGATTGTTGCATTACGCACAAATTAGCGAATGAAATGAAATTGTCTAATAGAAATTACCGTTTGTTTGAACCAAGAGATGAAACCGGGATAGCCGCCTCCTTGCTTTGCGAGAAGCTCATACTCTTCGACAGAATCCTTTTGGATCACCGCTCCATATGAGAATAAGGCGACATATCGACTGTATGAAATATCCAGGAATAAGAGCAGTTCAAAGGAAATAGAAGTTGTGAAACTATGTACCGAGAACTTACTCGATGTACGGCCGCACTTGTATCAGGTTGTTGAAGATATACAACGAAATGGTCCGCCATTGTTCGTTATCCAAAGATACTGGATTTGAAACACTGGCTGGTGCGAGATTCCCTTTGAATAGGCTGAGGTTGGATCCACCCTTTTTAGGGTCGTCAGCATTGTACCGAGGCTTCGGATTATGCAAATGACGATTTTTGGCTTCGTAGTGTGCTGTCACGAAGTTTGCCGCCTCCTCAGTGATGAATGCCTCAGCCATCGATGCTTCAATTCTACGTTTATTTTTACATTTTTGTCAAAGCGTCTTCTGCATCCTCTCAGTTGGGTAGCACCAACGATTTTGCACGCCCCCCCAATCTTGCCTCGGTCGGGAGATGCAAAATCAAATGTTGCATTGGATTAAAGAAGCCCGGTGGAAAGATCTTCTCTAACTTGCAGATCAACTCCGGCGCCAACTCTTCCATTTCTTCTAGCACGCCAGGCGATAGTTCTTTCGCACAAAGAACACGGAAGAAATAGCTGAGTTCTGCCAGTACTAGCCATTCATCCTCAGGGATGAAGCCACGCAACATCACCGGCATTACCCGCTCAATCCATATGTGCCAATCATGACTCTTGAGACCAAATATCTTCAATTTATCAAGACTGGCTCCCCTCTTTAGATTCGCTGCATACCCATCGGGGAACATCAACTGCATTTTCACCCACAAGATAATTTCCCTCATAGCTGGCCTTCCAAGATTGAACCATGCCTTTGGCTTCGTCCAGTTCTGCTTTCCTTTCGGTTCTTTCATGTTTTGTAACGGCCTATCACATAGCGTCTCCAGATCGACTCTAGCCTTAGTATTATCCTTTGACTTCCCATCTATGCCGAACAATGTACCAAAAAGTGCCTCGGCGATATTCTTCTCAGTGTGCATCACGTCGATGTTGTGTGGGCAAAGGAGGTCTTTGAAGTAAGGCAGATCCCATAAGCATGTTTTGTGAGTCCAGGCGTGCTTAGAATTATACCCCTTGAAGTACCGTGGACGCTCTGGATCTGGCTCGAGAGCGTTTAACTGATCCAGGGTCTGTTGGCTTGTCAATGCAGGTGGTGCAGATTTTTTGACAACTCTACCTCTGATGAAGTTCTTCTTTTCTTTCCTGAACTTATGGAGAGGATTCAGGAACTGTCTATGCATGTCGAAGCAAGAAAACTTGCGACCGGCCTGAAGCCAACGAAACTCAAGAGCTCCCTTGCATGTGGGGCACGGGAACCTTCCATGCACACACCAGCCAAGAATAGCGCATACGCCGGCAAGTCATGCGTCGAGTACATGTACCAGACACGCATTATGAAGTTCCGTTTGCTATAGGCGTCGTATGTCTTGAACCCATTATCCCAGGCTTCTTGCAATTCTTCCTTAAGCGGTTGCATGTACACATTCATATTTTTCCCCGGATAGTTGGGCCCTGGAATTATCAACGTCAGGAAAATGTTCTTTCTTTGCATAATCTGTCCGGGGGGGAGATTGAGTGGAAAGAAAATATGGGCCAACAACTGTATTGGGCTGCCTTCATACCAAACACACTGAACCCATCCGTGCTGATGCCGACTCGAGGATGCCTCGGATCTGCCGCTTTGTCACCATGTAATTCATCAAACTTTTTCCACGCAACACCATTCGATGTGTGTACAATCATTAGATTCCCATCTGCATCTAGTTCGGTTCTTTTGCCCGTTTTGTGCCATGTCATCTATCTGGCCGTCTCTTCGACCATGAAAAGACGTTGAAGTCTTGGTACGATTGGCATATACCGAAGAACACTAACGGGGATTTTGGTCTGTGTCTTCTCACCCATACCGTTGTCTACCACAACATACCTGGAAGACTTGCAAATGGGACAATAGTTCAAGTCCGCATAGTCAAGCCTAAACAAGACACATCCTTTCTCACAGGCATGTATCTTATCATAGGGCATCTTCAGTGCACGGAGGATTTTGTCCGACTGGTACAGGTCTGCAGGCATTACATGGCCTTTGGGTAGAAAGCGTCCAAATACTGTCATCATTGCATCGTAGCATTCTCTGCCCAAGTTGAACTGACCCTTCAGAGCCATTACTTGTGAGATGGCATCCAACTGACAAAGCTCAGTGTGCTCATGGAGCGGACGTTTTGAAGACTCCAACATTTCATTGAAGGCCTTTGCAGATTCCTCCATCTCCTCGTCTGAATCCCGAGCATCATCGAAGTCTTGCACCATGTTTGCCATCCCAGTACCATGCTCGTCGGTGCGACGACGATCCACCTCAGCTCGGTCATGTTGGGCAGACTCACCATGAAATGTCCACACCGTATAATCGGGCGTAAAACCACTCTTCTGCAGGTGTTTGCCGATTTCAGCCTCCGTCCTCTTTTCCCAATTGCCGCACCGTAAACAGGGGCACCAGGTTTTCCTCTGGCCATTTGCAAATGCGGCTCGCACAAACCCCTTGGTTTTTGTGAACCATTCAATGCTCCATTTGTTCTGACCAGTGTGACCGGTGTACATCCACGCACGATCACTCATCTTGACTTTCAGAGCTACTAGACACACAACAAATATATATATATATATATATATATATATATATAATTCACCATGTATATATTCATCAGTTGATCTACTTTGTCAAATTTATTACGTCCATGCAACCTACACTCTAATAGGTAATGATAGGTCCTAATCCCACCCGAGTATGTTTAGATTGGGTTCATTTTCCCATGCTATGCTCCGGATCCTACGCAAAATTTTGGCAGCACCTCCCCGCTGTTCTCCTGATACACGTCTCTGCAATAAACAGAGAGGATGTGTACCCGGAGAACAACAGGGGAGGCACTGACGAAATTTATGCGTCGGATCCGGAGCAAAGCATATGGGAAAATGAACCCAATCTAAACATACTCGGGCTGTCCATGGATAGCGTTGGACAATTCGAAAGAATCAAGGTTATAAATATGCAAATGCATGCATATTTATAACTATGACGCTTTCGAACGGAGACACATATTGGTTACGCATACTGATGATTCAAGACACATATATAGCTAGCTATCAAGTTTCATCGGAATATATCAAATATTTAATGGGGGAGGAGGACATGTCATTTGTGCTCACCCACGAACGAAGGGGCAGAGCTCGTCAAACGCACGGCGAGGTCGTTGAACACCAAACCTCGCAGCGATGAAACAACTGGACATTTAAAACTACCCGATCAACACAATTATATATGATGTTTTTTCATAACAAAATCGAAAAATATATGACCTAACTAATAATTCACAAATATATGACCCCGTCGGCTTCTGGAAGGCCAAAGAACACCTTTTCGGGAGGTGTCGGGGGTCGGGGTGTCGTGTCGGTGTCGGGGTGCCGTGTCGGGGTCGGGGTC
>NC_057814.1:75222065-75228650 GCF_018294505.1 Triticum aestivum | reverse complement strand
CTTTGCCGTCCGCCCTTTTGCCTCTTTGCCGTCTGCTGGCAGACGGCAAGAGGTGGGCCGTTAAGTTTTTTCCAAACGGGCGGGGGGTGGGGGCCACCTCTCTCTTTGCCGTCTGCCAGCGGACGACAAAGATTCTTTGCCGTCTGCTGGCAGACGGCAAAGAGCTCGCGGACGGCAAAGAGCTTCTTTGCCGTCTGCCGTTTCTTTGCCGTCAGCTAGCAGACGGCAAAGAGCTGGCAGATGGCAAATTAGCTGATTCCAGTAGTTGCCTGTGCTGTCGTAGAAGTGTTCCATGACATTGCCAAAATTATCATCACAGAAGTGTCCACTTCCATGACGATAAATCGCGCGTCACAGAAGTGCTTTCGTCAAGGGTGACCGACACGTGGCATCCACCGTAACGGAACGCCTTTAAGCTATCGGGTCGGGTTTTGGATCCGATAACCCGTTAACAGCCCCGACCAATGGGGATTTTCCACGTGTAAAATCATCATTGGCTGGAGGAAACACGTGTCGGCTCATCGTTGGGACAGATGTCATCCACTCATTGGACGGAAGGCGCCTATTATACGTCGACACGTGGCACGACCCGACAGAGGCCCATTACTGTGAAAAGGCCGGCCCATTTGACTTGGTCAAAAGGTGGCAGGCCGGCCCGTGGAAAGCCTGTTAACGGCCTGTTCACATATAGCCCATTTACAGCCCGCTAACCCAAGGGCCGTTACGCCCTATCCGAATTAGGCCCAGTAGCGTCATCTGGGCCATCCAATATGATTCCAGCCCGTTTTCACTTTTGGCGCATGTATGGCCCATGACGTCTTTCGGCCCATATGAGGCCCTATGTAACTCTTGGCCTATTAACGGCCCGTGGTGAAACTGCCCCGTAATGAACAGTGTATCACTTTACACCCATTAACGGCCCGTGGTGAAACTGGGCCGTAATGAACAGTGTATCACTTTATACCCATTAACGACCCGTTATTCCGTTGGGCCGTTTCCAGGCCATGTTATCTTTCGGCCTTCTCAGAGCCCATTTATTCTTGGGCTCATTTCCAGCATTCGTTTACTTACGGCCCGTTACTGTCATTTTCTGCTTGTGGGCCAAATTTAGCCCGTGGTTACAGTCGGCCCGTTTGTGGTCCGTTAATACGTTGGGCCGTTTTCATAGCGTCATCAAATACGGCCTATTAACGATGGCCCGTTATGGTCGGCCCATGAACGAACGATTCCAAATCTAGCCCGTTTACGGCCATAATGCGGTCTGTTTGGCCCATGTTTGGCCAATCGATCATACGGCCCGTATAAGGCCCATTGATGATATGGCCCGCAGAAGGCCCATTGTTTCTACGGCCCGTAGAAGACCCATTGTTTCTACGGCCCGTAGAAGGCCCACTGTTTCTACGGCCAGTAGGAGGCCCAGTGTCACTACAGTAAATATTAGCCTATGGTTATTGTGGCCTAGTTTTAAAAAATAGGTTATTGCAGCCACTAGCTAACCGCGGAAAAAGAACTGCAATGACTACAAGCAAACAAATAAACAAGACAACAAGGAAATAAATAAGCAAGCAACTAACGCTAGGCTATCACGGCTATTACACATATTACATCCACTGGGCATCAAAGTTCGCCACCAGTGCAAATATAGGGAACAAAGCAGCATATCATATACACTGGTTGTCAAAGTTGGCGACCAGCGCAAATAAACACCGCAGCAAAACAAATCCAGAACTGAAACCACTTCAGAAGATCTCAAGAAACAATATCCTGGGTACCCATAATGCTAGCAAGATTCTTAGCAAGCTTATTAACTTTCTCTTGTTTGCGCTTAAATCCTCCAGCGCTTGCTGTTGCACCAGATAATATGCATCTGAATTCTGCAGGGACTTCCTCAGTCCTTCAGCTTCCTGTCGCAGCACATCTGATCGATATCTTTCAACTTGAAGTTGAGACTCGAGAAGACGAACTGATTCAGGCAGCGAGTTTGAAGAGCTTGTGCCAGCAGTAGTGGCCAGTAACTCGAACACTACATCAAGACAGGACTTTTGGGTTCCCTCACTGTCGTCAAGATAGTTTTTATCAGCTTTCTTGGAGACCAACAGGGATGTCTCACTATCTTGAACCTTATCTGCATTACTTCCTTTACCATTGGATAACGCGGTACTGTTCTCCAATATTTTGTCCGCATTCTAAAAGAGAAACAAGCAGACACATCACATGTTTACCATGTTGTATATGAAACTCATTTTGGTAAATGAGTTCAGTAGTAAAGTGGACAGGATAACAGCATGAAACAAACATATATCTATGTACCATGGTCACTTTATGGTCTATATCATTCTAGTTTTTGTTGCCAAATCAAGATAGAGACACAGTTCAAATAATATTTGTTCAAGACAAAGCAGAATAGACAGAATATAAGTGTGGGTAACTATAGAGCAATAACAACACTTGTAATGTGCATGACATGAGAACATAACTGTTTATTCAATTGAAACTGAAATCAACATAGAGCAGGTTCAACAGCAAACCAGTTAAAGAAACAGGTTTAAAACATACCTGTTGCGCCATTGGAGTTTCAATTCCATCCTTCAAAATTGAAAATAGTTGGTATGAGTAAATACAGTAATGCAAGAGCAAAGGAGTCTGAACCATAGCTATAGAACCTGACCTAAGAACAAATCTTCTTCTCCTTTAAGCGTTAAGTTGGGATTCGGAGTGGTGGTCCTCGTGCTTTGGGCACTGCAGTTCCCTTACTAACTGCTCGTGTTTGGGTGCTCTGTGGTGGAGACGGTGCTGTGTCAACTGGAACTGGGTTACTATCTGCCGGGGTTGGGGTTAGAAGGGGTGTAGTTGGTTCTCTGTCCAACTGGGTAGGGGTACAATCTGCGAGAGTCTGGGTTATGTGTGGTGGATCTGGTCCTTGGGCAAGTACAACGTTGGTTCTATCTGCATCAACTGGTAGCACTATCTTTTCTGAAGACCGTGTTGTTACTCCCTTAGATACTGCCATCACGCTCTCCAATTCAAATGGCTGATAAACAAGAAAAGTAATTGAAAGTATAGACATTGTATGATAGACAGGTGCAATGGATAGTGGGGAATAAAAGAGGGCATGAAATAATTCATATTTATGTTGTCTAACCAAATAGGATAGCATGACACAATTTCACATATATGATGGCTAACTAAACAGGATAGCATGACACAATTTCACATTATGATGGCTAACTAAAAAAGATGGAAAGACATAGTTCAAAATATGAGACTATGTAAACAGGATGACATGACATAACTATATAATGTGTTTATTAAATAGGTTGGCATGCCATAATTCACATACATTCACGGATAGAATGCCATAATTCAAAATATGATGACTGTAAACACTAAACAGGATGAGATGATATAACTATATGATGTCTTTATTAAATGGGTTGCCATGCCATAATTCAGATAGATGATGTGTATGTACTATGTAAACATGATGGCATGATATAATTCAAATATATGATTCATATAGTAAGCAAGTAAGCAGATGGCAATCCATATATGATGTAAAAACTAAGCAATGCAAGACAACATGCATGACATGGGTAATATAACCCTGCCAAGTTTGAGCATAGACCTTAGGGGGGAAATAGGACTGGTCATCAGTCTCTGGATCCTCCTCTGAGGAGCTCTCTGTAACCAGCAAGATGTCTGCTTCAGCAGGTAGCATTGTCTGCTCTGAATACCTTGTTTTCACTCCAGATACTTCCATCACCGCTTCAAATGGCTGATGCACAGGAAGAGTAGTTGAATATACAAACGTTGTCGACAAATGGAACACGTAATACAAAAAATGATAGCATGATATAATTCACATACATGATGATTGGCTAAACAGCATGGCATTGCATAATTCACATATATAATGCCTTTGCAACAAGATAGCATTGTATAATTCACATATATAATGTCTTGCAACAAGATGGCAATGCATAATTCACATATATGGTAATTAGACACTGAACAGGTGGCATTCACACAAAGCATGTCTAAACTAATCAAATGACATAGCAATGCGAGACACCATACACACGATATGAGCAACATAACCTTGCCAAGTTAGAGCATACACCTCGGGGGGGATAGGACTGGTCATCTGTCTCTGAATCCTCCTCTGAGGAGCTATCCGTAACCAGCGGGATATGCGCTGCGTCAGATAGCATAGTCTGCTCTGAAGACCTTGTTTTCACTCCAGAATTTGCCATCACCGTGTCAAATGGCTGATGCACACGAAGAGCAGTTGAATGTACTAACATTGTTGACAAATGTAATATGTAACGAAAAAAGGATGGCCTGATATAATTTACATATAAGATGACTGGCTAAGCAGGATGGCATTGCAAAATTCACATATATGATGCCTGGCTAAACAAGATGGCGTTGCATAATTCACATAAACGATGAATAAACTAAACAGATGGCATTCGCACAAAGGATGTCTAAACTAAGCAGATGACATATTTGATGTATAAAGTAAGCAATGCAAGACACCATATGCATGATATAACCAACATCAGCATGCCAAGTTAGAGCGAAGACCTCAGGGGGTAAATAGGAGTTGTCTTCTCCTTCTGAATCCCCCTCAGAACAGATATCTTCCTCTCGATTACAATCCGAAATGCGTGGAGGGGGGGGCTGCCTTTGCGCCTACCATGGAGCGACGTCTGCATGAAATTTTATTGCCACGCAAGGCTCGTCTCTTTTGCTCTACATGTTCAGTTCCATTGTTTACAATAACTGCCATGCATAGGAATAAAACATAGTGAGATTATGTAAGGAGTGCATGCAGAAATCCAGAGTGATGGTAGCAACATGTGGATAGACCCAAAACCAATAATAGCAGGCAGATAATGGCTTCAGTTAAAAAATACAGATAATGACTTCTTTACTGTTTGTTTCCCACCCAACATGAAACTCATAGTAGACACCGGAGATTAACCAGATAGTAGATTGATACTATTGATAGCGGCCCCGATATGTACCCCACAACCATTTAAAAACTCAAGTTTGACCATTAGTTTGGAGCTGTCTCAGAGTCTAATCGGTGAACAGGACAATAAAGTAGCATGTAATATTAAGTGATGCATAACGTAAGCAGACACGAAAGAGTGCGACCTCTCTTGCGGACCCATGTAGTCCTCGAGGTCATCTGCTCGGTTGATGATGGTAATGCAGTTTTCATGGCTGCCAGCGGCGGGGAAGAAGATCTGAGGCGGCGAAAGACAGTCTGGAGGCCGGATCCCTGCTGTGCTGGACCATTCTGTCATTGGAGCAATTGAGCTGGGGTGGACGACGGCGCAGCAGGAGCGGGTCAAACCATGCAAGGTTTTCTTTGACAACTATCTGTAAGAGAAGTAATTCTGTAAGGGCTCGTTTGAATTGGAGGATTCCAACAATGCAGGGATAGGAAATAGACAGGAATAGGATAGGAATGCACGTGCAAAACAGAGAATTTAAAAACACAGGATTTCTGCCAATCTAGGTGTTTGATTCACAACAATTGGAAGATCACAGGATGCAAAGAAGCATGGTGAGATTAAGTCAAACCACAAGAAAATGTACGGTTATAATGCTATTATGCTACTATCTCTTAGTCTTGTGCTTCATGAATAGGAATTTGAAAAGGAGGACAAATGAAAATTAAAATTCCTACGTTTTTTCTTTCAAGGAGACACTAAAGGAACAAATCCATGTGCTCAGTGGACAATATATATAACATGTAGAGTAAAAATGAGATGCAACAAGTGTACAACCTCTTTGGCGAAGCCATGTCAATCTCAGCGTGATTGGGTTGGCCGGTGAGGATGCTCCGGCTGACTTTGCTGTCGGAGGAGGGGAAGAAGATCTTAGGCGTCTGGAGATGGAGCCCGAGGTACTGCTCCGCTGTGATGGAGGGTTTCGTCGTTGGAGCAGCTCCGGTGAGTTGTACGACGCCGAGGCTGAAGCAGGACAAGAGAGACAACGAACAACGTTAACCTGAGTGGAATTCTAATAGCATCTCCAATACATGACGTAAAATACATAACCACAAAGTGCTAGATGTAAAATACATCAGCCGCTCATCTCTGAACTTAACTGTCGAAACTGGACTTAACTATTGAAACTGAACTAACTGTCGAAACTGAACTTAACTATCAAAACTGAATTTTGCTGTCGAAACTGAATTTTGCTGCCGAAACTGAACGCACTAGCAAGGTGAGGCTACACGTCGGTCGACTGACTTTTTCATCTTTGGTCAGTCGATTTTGCAGTCGTTGGATACGAAATCAAGGGCCTGCGGTTCATCTTCAACCTCCACCCCCCTGAGCCGCCAGCCACCACCGGCCAAACAGCAGCCCCCCGCCGCCCGCGGCCGGCGGTGCGCTGCCCCGCCCGCCCCGAAAACACTCCCCACCGCCGGTCCGCCGCCACCCCGGCCATCCCTTTAGGCCCCCCGTGCCGAACTTTTTCTTTGGTGATCCCCACGCCACCGCCCCGCCAACGCCCCGCCACCACCGGCGACCACCGCCTCCATCCTGAACCCTAAGATAGATAGTG
>NC_057814.1:75218961-75221877 GCF_018294505.1 Triticum aestivum | reverse complement strand
GAGCCCCCCTCCCCGCTGCGGCTGGTTCTTCCTTCACCCCGGCGAGCCCCCCACCCCCTGAAAATCGACTGACCCAAAAGTCGATTCAGTCGACTGAAGTGTAGCTAAATCGGAGCAGCATCGCAAGCAAGAGCAAGAGCGAGAGCAGCAGCGCGAGCAAGAGCAATAGCAAGAGCAGACCAGGCAGGGGACCGAGAGCAAGAGCAGAGCAGCAGCGCGAGCGAGAGCTAAAGCAGCAGCAGCTCCTGCTGATGTGGACGTCGCCACCGAGGGAGCGACGCCGTGGAGGAAGTGGCCGGCGACGCCGCCGTGGATGGGGCCGCGCCGTGTCGGCTCGGGACCGAGCGCTGGCAGCACCGTGAGATTGAATCAAGAAGAAAATGCGGCGATTAGTGTACAACCCTTTGGTGGCACCGATTAGCTCGCAGCTTCATCCGAGGAAATGGTGATGATGATGCTCTTCCGGTGGTGCAGGTGAAGACGGCGGTGTGGGAATGGAGGTGGCGCGAAAGACGAGGGGAACGTCGGGGCAGCTCCTTGGAGCTGGAGGACGGGGTGGCTGAAGCGGCGGGACGATGAGATCAACGACGGATCCTCATCCGGTACGGTGGATGAGGGACGTCGAGGTGTTGCTGTGGACGACGTCGTCGGGGAAGAGGCTCCGGCTGGGTGGCGGACGGAGCAGGGTGTGGGGTTTCGTCGCGGGTTTTCGCGGGCTCGGTGTATGAATGGTGGGCGGATGGGATGGCAGTGGGGAACCATGGCTTAGAGACGCGCTTGTCCGAAATGTGGGGTAAGTTACGAAAGTACCCCCACTGATTTGAGGCGGTTCTTTCGGTTCAGGGGTAGCACGAGCATTTCGCTTGTCGGGATTTCACAGGAGGTGGGAGTTTTCGCGCGCGCTGTAATTTCGGAATAGCAAGGCGCGGGTTGAGATGGAGGGAGTTGTCGGAGCACAACGAGACAAAGATATATCTTAAATATTTCAGGCTAACAAGGCGCGGGTTGAAATTTCCGGACAAGCCTAACGTGTACTGTACCAAATCAATGCGCACTACAAATGTCATTCAAAACTTTGAATTCATGTTATGTTCAATTAAAATATTTCGCTACGTGTATAATCCATGCAACCTACTACTCAAGTGAACGTTTTAGTGCATTCCAAACATACATACTACCGCTTCAATATGAACTAAATTTGAATTCGTTTCTCTATTTGAATAAGATCTACAGTAATGATTGTTGTGAAGTCAAAGCATTTGAATTCGTTTCTCTATTTTACTAAGATCTACAATCATCATTATTGTCAAGTTAAACCATCGTTTGTGTATTATCTTCACATCACACCACATGATTAGTCTCGAGTTACATATGAACTATGTGTATTATATGAACTCGAACTAGATTTTTTGAATCCACTTTATTTTGATTTCAAATCACATTACATTTCTAGCTCTAGCTAGATCTTCATAATCTAAACCATGTCTCATATGTATAATGTGTTTATCACATTATGTATGGTGCCCCGCCCCCTACGCCTACAAGTATTTAGATGTGAGTTGCAAACACCACACATTACCACAAATTCAAATAAAATGTGAGAATGTTCAATATATAGTATTGTTTAGATTGTTCGATATTTAGTTGTAAGCTGCAAACGCCACACATTATCACAAATTCAAATAAAATGTGAGATTGTTTGATGTATAGTATGGTTTAGATTGTTCGGCATTTAGTTGTGAGTTGCAAACGCCATGCATTATCACATTATGGTATAACATGTGCACAGCATGTGTATCACCGCTATATTCAGGCATGCAATGTTTAAAACACTATGATCTCCTATTCAAATATATGAATCCGCTTTCATATCAAATTATGATCTTTGTTAGTCTCTTACACCCACACAATCCTCTAACCTTTGTAGCTACCACTAACTTTCTCTCGTGCATGCACACGCCCTCCTCGCCCTCCCCCTCCCTCAGCATTCTATCCACCGGGCACATTCATTTTTTTCTTTAGGTCGTTCTCCCAGAGTCTCCACAACTCCTTTCCGACACACACCGATCGATAAACCTCTGCAGCGATGCCTGCCTACAACATACACACACACACCTTCAATCTCCTCCTTTATGTGTCCTTGCCTCGTGTCTCTCATACGGTCAGACAGACGTGTAAACTCTTGCCCCTCTTTTCATCGATCTCACAACCGCACACTCCTCCCCCTCTCTAGCTAGTAGTTGGGCCTCTCGCACCACCTCCTAGCTCCATTCTCTCTGTCTATCCGTCTCGCTGGGCCTTATTTGCCTCTAACAAATGGACGTACACCGACCGATCTCTCGCTATACATATAGCTAGCTAGGTCCTTATAACTCGTTTTTACCCACACGTCAATCGATCTACCTCATTAGTTGTGTCTCTCCCTTCCTCCGACAAATAACAATTGATCTACCGATCTAGTTAGGTTTGCTTACCAAACACATGGTTCCCCTTCATCATCCATGGATGCGTCCCGACAGATCTATCACGCACAGGCACACATAGAAACACACCCCCACTCTTATTGATAACATTGCAGTTCCACCCTCAGTTTGTCTAGTAGGCCTCTCCCACCATCTTCGAGAAGCAACTCCATCACCCATCCAGCACTCTACCCCTCTCCCTCCCTCCCTCTCTCTCCTCTCTCTCTCTGTCCCATCATATTTCCCGTCCTTCAGTTATGTATGGATGTCGACCGATCTCCCTCAAGACATAGCTGGGTCTCTCATTCTCAACACATATACGAGTCGTCCTACCTCTATAGTTAGGCCTCTGCCTACCCCTCCCCCACCCCCTCCCCCCCACACACACCGATACATCGAGCGCTCTAGTCATGTCTCCCTGCCACACACAAACTTGACATGTGCCCTCTAACGT
>NC_057814.1:75205528-75218612 GCF_018294505.1 Triticum aestivum | reverse complement strand
ATTTGTATCTCTCACACACACCCACGTAGGTGGGGGACGTGCACGAAGAGAAGAGGTGCATGCACGGCGCACGTACTCCCGTCTCTTTCCCAACCACACCCGCGCGGTACACGATGGAGCTCATTTCTGTATGAAAAAGGCAGCCCACGTGGTAATTTGGCACGTGTACTGGTTGTCCACTTGGTGGAGGGAGGATCGTCTACCACCGGTGAACAAACAAATTGCGACTTGACGTGTTATGTTAGAAAAAGAGGCAAACCATGTGGGGCCTACCTTAGAGGCAAGGCTCTATACACTGGAGTACTTTTGATGTGTCCCGTCAACTCGCAAAACGAGGAGAAGCTTGCTTAGTACGCCGTCTCCCCCGCCCACGGGCGCGGTTGCTCGCAGGATGAGGTGAAGCTTGCTCCGCCTTACGCTCGCTCCCTCGCCCATGCGCGCGGTGGCTCGCAGGACGAGGAGAAAAATTTACTACTCCCTCCGTTTACTCCTCGTCCCTACTACCTTGGTTATAGAGATTATATCATATTGTTTGGAATATATATGTCCTTTAGTAGATTTCAATATGAACTACTAGTACATACTCCAAACACTGATGTATATAGACGTATTTTAGAGTGTAGATTCACTCATTTTGTTCCGTATGTAGCACTCTCCCTCGCCCCTCGACCCTCGCCCACGTGGTGGACGTGCAGCAATTCATTCGGTCTCATATAGCCAGAACGATATATATTGCACTACCATTATTGCTTGACTTCCCGAAGAGGCGAAGAGCCAATCGCAAGGTTAATATTTTGGAGATGCCAAGCGCAAGGTTAATATTTTGGAGATGCCAAGCGCAAGGTTATAGGAGAACGAGTAGTAGGTGCCGCGTCATTTATAAATAAAGATTTTTTTTCTTCAGTGGCACGTACGCAATATGATAGGTTCATATGGAGATAAAAGGAAACCGCTCCACTATATACATAGCCAGGACGGGCCAGCCTACACGGTTGCTTGCTGGGGTTGCTCTCTTCACACTCTCTCGCACAAAATGACTGTGGCCACATCTCTAACATCTCGGCGGATCACGTCCGCTTGGGGAAGGGGTGGATGCTTAGTGTAGATGCGGTGGCCATCGCCGACGGCGAAAACCCACTATCGGCACGTCCCGATCAGCGGTCCCCGCCGTTCTCTCTCACAAAGCCGGTGAGGTTGCCTTCGTCCCTTGCTCACTGCCGCGACGTGGGCAGTTGCCGCCTCCCGCCGCCCTCCTCAAGGTTGTGCTACGTCCCTCAGGTACAACTCCCTTTACAGCCGTCTTGCACCACTCATCCAGCTGCCCACATCACTACCTGTGGATATTTCTCTACTTCTTTGCCCCGCACATACCTCTACTGGCTTCTACGTACTGTATTTGTGATGAGTTTATGTCTCATCAACTAGTCCCAGTAATCTTATTCTAATCACGTTTCTTCAATTTCTTTGCCACAGGGATGCTCATCTTGATTTTGGTGAAACTGCACAAAATGATCCGATGGTCAGAAGGTTGCGAACTTCATTTAATAGGAAGCTCGAACGTTGCCAGCAAATTGAAGCCTGGTCAGGGTTCACGGTTCAAGGGCTAGGGACTGCATGGATCGTTTTTTTCTTTAGCTGCCTCTGTTCCAAAATAAGTGTCAACTTTAGTAGTAGTACAACTTTGTACTAAAGTTTGCACAAAGTTGAGACACTTATTTTGGAACGGAGGGAGTACATATTTGCTATGATCTGTCAATCATTGAGATGCAATAGCATGCATGTTAGTCTCCTTTGTATTTGATGAAATGTTGCAATGGGCAACCTTGGACGCAAGATATATGTAACAGAAGCTGGAAGCTTCATAGCATTGTACAAATTTATCTTGCTGATAAATTACAGTACGTACTATACTAGTACTTCCTCCGTTCCTAAATATAAGTCTTTGTAGAGATTTCACCATGAACCACATGCGGATGTATATAGATGCATTTTAAGTGTAGATTCATTCATTTTGTTCCGTATGTAGTGGAATCTCTACAAAGACTTATCTACTAGTAATAGCTAGCCCCCACTACTAGGAATTCTCTATCCTCTCCTTGAGCCACATCATCAAAATTGATGTAGCCGTTAGATGAAGTAAATCAGTCCATAATAGCCGTCTGATCTAGACGTTGAGAGGCTCCGCACTAAGCCACATGCAAGCATGCAGAAATACCATGGCACATGCATGTGAGTGGGTTTTAAATCACATCAACATGTCTGCATGCAAGCATGCACCGGTAGCATGCATGTAAGTGAGCTTTTAAGTCCCATTAACATGTCAAAAAGAAAAATATAATCCCATTATGTAGTAGGAGTTGGCTGATCTTTTTTCCTTACGTGGGATGATCTAAATGATGATGGGAGTTTATTTAGTTTGGCTACCACATTTGTCATGCGGTTATAGAGTTTTTTTTAGTTCTATGAAATCGATAATTTTGCGCAGAGAGATATACCGCTGTTCCGCGGCAACGTGCGGGGACTCATCTAGTAATATTTAGGAACGGAGGGAGTACTATGTAAAGAGTTAGGTGTCGCACGGTGATAGTGTGAGGTGGGCCATATAATCACTGAGCCTGCGTGTTTTCACTGCTCTTGCATGCCTCCGCTGTAAGAATGGAGAAAATTGTAATCTAGTAGTAGTACCTCCTTTCGCCTAGCAGTCCTACCACCTCAGTAATAAAGACCAATGAGCCATCAAATCACATAGACCCAACAGTAAGTTGGACGGACGAAGCAACCATCACTCTTGCGCCAGTGAGAGGTCGCGTCCGCTCTGCCCGGGCATGAATGCGGCACCGATTCTTTGGAGCGGCGCTGACCGTTTCGGGCGGGAAGCGCGCGCGGGCGATGGAGGGGCTTTGGGTGAGCCAGGCTGGTCAGGAGCGGGCGTGGCAGCTGTCCGCATGTCCCTACCGGACACGCCCGGAAACGAGAGGATGCACTGACTCTCGCGGCTAAAATCGTACACTACACAACATCTCTTTGTAGGAGTAGGTCGATCTGTCGCTCTCTCTAACATACACATACTGTTAAACACACACACACACACACGCACACGCACGCACCTTGGTCCCGTTGCACTTCTAACGTGACTTATTACACCTAGAATGAGGGAGTAGTAAGTATACGAGATACGGTGGCACACTGACTTAAGTCGAATACAAGTGCCCAAAATTTGTGTGCATGTTATAATAAGGATTCACTTAAAATAGTACGTGAGCGAACAGAGGGATCAATTGGATAGTGTTCCAGAGCAGTAGCGAGATGTGTGAGGTAAGATACACCGCTGGCGCTTTTAATTTTTCTTATTAATTTGTTTGTTTCACACTCTGACTGGTGGGACCCAACGTACTATGTGGAGAGAGGTAAGGTGACTAAGGCTGCATTATTTCTGCACCACTGTGGATAGTCTTACCACCAAAGCCACATGACACGATTATGATTGAAATCCCAATGACTACCAAACACACAAAAAAACACGGCATGCTTGTCACACGAATGCAGGAATGTATAAAAGGTTATTTCCCTCTCGTTGAACATAACGGGAGGGTTGTGTAGCTGGTTAGCCTCTTCGCTCATCAAACTTGAGGTCTCGGGTTCCATAACTACACTTGAGCATAATTTGTGCCAGGAGGATTCTTTGACTGGTCCAAATGTTTTCTAGGGTTTGCACGCTTCACACACTCTCTCCAGTATATATACACGCTGGAGCCTCAGCGCTTGTAGTTGCTCTCTTCACAGTCTCTCGCCCTCTCCCGCTGGAGCCTCAGCGCTTGTAGTTGCTCTCTTCACACTCTCTCGCCCTCTCCAGATCTAAACAAGACTTCGTTGGCCTCTCTCTCCCCTCACTGCTGCTCAAAGAGCCAGCAGGATCCGTCCGCCGGGAAGGGAAGGAGGCTTAACGCTGTCGCCGTCGGCGAGGGACTACCGGTGCAGCTATTCACTTTCCACCCAGCGGCGGCGCGGGAGGGCCTCCGACCCCTTCTTCTTCGTCGCCGTCCCGTCGCCCACCGAACCACGCCCCAAGTACCTTAAGGTATAATTTACTTACTCCACATGCATTGCTCTAGCTGCATGTATACCATGAATCTAGGACGTGGTTCAAAGAGGAAAGGAGCGGGGGAAACTAGTAGGAAAAGTTGTATATAGCATGAATCTAGCACTACAGGAATCAGCTATTTTGCCGTCTGCCACGGCGGACGGCAAAGGCATGAACGGCGGACGACAAAGACCTTTGCCGTCAGCCGCGGATGGCAAAAGGCTCCGGCAAAGTAGGCTACGGTAAAGAGCTACTTTGCCGTCTGCTTCCTGGCGGCTGACGGCAAAGGCCCTTTGCCGTCTGCCGCGGACGGCAAAGAGAGCGGACGGCAATAATTGCGCTGTCAGTCCGTTAAGTGGCTAACGGCAGGCCTTTGCCGTCCACGACAGACGGCAAACTTTCTAGTGTCTTTGCCGTCCGCCGTATGATGTCATCTACACGTCACTACATGGCAGGCCTTTGCCGTCCGCCGCTGACGGCAAAATTGTTTACTCTTTGCCGTCTGCCACTGTAGGCAAACTGACCAAATGGGTCAGCTCCCAGGAAGCACAGCTGGATGCCACGTGGCTTCTTTGCCGTCCGCGGCAGACGACAAAGAGCCCGTTGCCGTCGGTGGCAGACGGCAAAGAGCCTGCATATTGGCTCTTTTTTCTGTTTTTTATTAAATCCAACAATTTTCACAGCAAATATATATGACATATATAGATATATTTCACAGGCATTCATATCACATATATCCAGCACATAAGTTCCATACATTCATACATAAGCAAGTTCAATCCATTCATACATAAGCAAGTTCCATCCATACATATTACATAAGCAAGTTCCATCCATCAATTCATACATAAACAAGTTCCATCCATACATAAACAAGCACTCCATAGCAAGCTAGCTTCCATGAAGTGAATGAAATCTGCAAAATGGCAAAAGAAGAAAGTTAGAAATAGGTGACTAGAATAAGAAGACTAGAACAAGAAGAGTAGAACAAGAAGAAGACTAGAACAAGAAGAGTAGAACAAGAAGAAGACTAGAACAAGAAGAGTATGTCATTTATGAGCTAACTTACGTGAAATGGATCATATATGAGCTAACTAAGTTGAAATGGGTCATTTATGAGCTAACTAAGGTCAAATGGATCATTTTTGAGGTAACTAAGGTGAAATGGATCGTTTTTAGCTAACTTAGGTGAAATGGATCATTTATGAGCTAACTTAGTTGAAATGGATCGTTTTTTAGCTAACTTAGGTGAAATGGATCATTTATGAGCTAATTTAGTTGAAATGGATCTTTTTGAGCTAACTTAGGTGAAATGGATCATTTAAGAGCTAATTTAGGTGAAATAGATCGTTTTTGAGCTAACTTGGTGAAATGGATCGTTTATGAGCTAAATTAGTTGAAATGGATCGTTTATGAGATAACCTAGGTAAGATGGGTCATTTTGGAGTTAACCTAGGTAAGATGGGTCATTTTGGAGTTAACCTAGGTGAAATGGGTCATTTTAAAGCTAACGTAGGTAAAATGGATCATTTAGGAGCTAATCTAGGTAAAATGGGTCATTTTTGAGCTAACTTGGATGAACTGTATCATTTATAAGCTAACCAAGGTAAAATGGGTCATTTTAGAGCTAACTTAGGTAAAATGGATCGTTTATGAGCTAACTAAGCTAATTATGCAATTTTTGACATAAGTAAGCTAAGTACAGATCGTTTTAGAGCTAACTTAGGTAAAATGGATGGTTTTGGAGGTCAGTAAGCTTATTAAGTCATTTTGGAGGAGAAGAAGCTAAGTCTAGGTCATTATGGTAAGCATTGGAGGAAATAAAGCTAAGTCTAGGTCTTTATGCATGTGTTAAGCAAAACACTAGATAAACTTACCATGATCCAGGAGGTGTAGGAGCGGGCTGGCTCGTGTCGGTAGCTGGAGAAGGATCGTGCGATGCTTGTCTGGAGTTACGCTGCACCAAAGATCATTTCCAATGTCTTGTTAGCATGATGACACTCAAATGTTAAGACTAGCAAGTAATGTCCATTCAAATAAAACTCACCATGGTCCCAGGAGCAATCACTGGCATCGGCGGAGCGGTCTGACCGGTCTTCTCGCACACAGACTGCACATTTGGTTTTGACGACTCAGTCATACTAGTTAGTAATGAGACAAACACTACATGAATGTTTTGGCTAATCTGCAGAAGAAACTTACCACAAGGAGCTCGTACATGGCCCTTGCCTGCATGTCATTCCGTGCCCTCTCCACCTCCATCATCTTTGTCGTCCTCTCCTCCAACTCGCGCTGCCTCTCTGCCGCCTCCGCCAGAAGTTTCTCCGTTCTATCTCTCTCACTCTGTATAGCAGCCTGCAACACCACTCACATGACCATTTGTAATCATTGATGGAAGCGCACACAATGTAATGGAGAAAGATAGCTGAGTACGTATCACTAACCTTGATGGCGAGTTGCACTGGCCGTTCACGAGGCCTTATCTCAGGAGCTGAGCTCGACTGGCGCGCCTTGATCTCCGGGAGAGTGCTAGGACAACGGATAAGTCCATCTCCAATGGCTATGGAGCCATGGGACCTCCCGCCACCAGATATCATCACCAGCTCTGGATCAATGGAACCTTGGCTCGGGTTAAAGTCCTCCCCTTTCCTCGCCTTCCCCTCATCTCTATATCTCACGAGCTTGTTGTGGGAGGAGATGTTGGTGAAGTTGTTTGCATCATCGAGGTCAGACTGAGAGAAAGCCTTGACTTTCTTGAAAGAGGCAGTGTGGGCCATGGCATACAGGTCGTACACCTCTGGCACCTTATCCACCTTATTGTGGCGTGCCTGAAAGAGAGAAACAATGTAAATTAGTAATTAAAGGGCTCAAGCTAGGATGATGAATGAATTGCATGAATCATGAAGCAAACCACATACCCAGTTCCGCCTGAACTGATATAAGTTGGAGCTGCCTTGATGGTGTGGCACACCTTCCATTTGGGCACGTTTGTCCTTGGCCTCGTTGTGGAGGGCTAGCCATTCTTTTGAGCACCACTCATTGACCAACACCTCCCAACAATCCATCCGATCCGCACACCATCTCGGAGGCGCCTAAGTTAGCAAATAGAAACTTGAGCGCTACGGCTAAGAATTACTAAATGAAGGAACTTAAGTAGAAGGCCTTAAGAATTACCTTCATGTACTGCTCCTTACTCAGGAATTTATCGCTGCACGCCGGCTTGGTCTTCTTGATACCACGCAAGGCGTAGTAGTCTCGAACAGCCTGCACCCGAGCCTCGTGCCGTAAGTTCTGTAGTAGGCGCTTGCAGACGTTCTCGATAACATGTGCCGCGTCCTCCTCGTATCCCTCCTCACACCTGTAGAATGTCTGCAATCAAATGAGACAATATTGATTAGTACAATTAATAACTAGCTAGTTGAAGATTTTTAAATGTGTAAAGGAGAAATTACCCAGAACTTTCTGATCACCATGTCTGCCCTCGTGTCGCACAAGACACCGTCGATAATCTCATCCGGCGGGGCCGGGGCAGCCAAGTAGTGCTCCCAACTCAATCCAAGCTCTGGAAGCCGACCCTCACCAGGCAACGTGACAAACCCCGGGAAGTTTTGCCGGCAAAGAACTCCAAGGACGGAGTTGGGCCGGCGGACACTATGATGGTGGTCCCAACCCCTGCAGCATGACAAGGCCAACACATTAGTTATTTTAAGAAACGTGAATGCAGAAGGTACAAAAATATTAAATGCACTTACGTACCTCTCCCCATCAGGGAAAATCAACCACCTCTGCTCATGGGTCGCCGGCACGGACGGGAGCCATGTAGCACCACGCTGGTAGACGGTGCCCCCCTCCTCCTCAATATTAGTCGGCTCCCTGCCATCATCAGCATGGCCACTCGGCTCCTCGGGCTGATCCGGCCAGGTACCCCATCCGGACATGTGCTCCTCCGGGGTCTCGTGGGCCGAACTCTCGTGGGCTGAAGGCTAGTCGACCCGAGGCTCGTGGGCCCAAGACCCGTGGACCGGAGGCTCATGGACCGGAGTCCGTGTAGCCTCCTCCTCGGACGAGTCCACCCTAGCAGTCACGTGCTCAGGTGAAACAGCTGGGGGTGGCGGCGAGGAAGGCACCATAGCAGTCACCCTACCTCCTCTCCCGCGACCACGTGCCCCACCTCCTGTCTTCCTACCTCGTCCCCTGCTGGGCACCACGGTCAACGAAGAAGGGCCCGGCGGTGTCACCATACTGTCCAGCAACGCTCGGCGGAGAGGTGCGTCTGGAATGGAAGACCTTAGACCACGCGCCGATGAAGAAGTGGCCTTGGCGCGCTCCCGACCAGCGCCCACCATCTTTCAACACCTGCCATGACAAACAGTAAACGAAATTAGTACAACATAAAAAAAAGACCGACATGAATAATAATATGTGTATCACTTAAGTGTATCATCATCAAGTACAACATAAAAAATTTAATACCTGACACTAGTAATAATCTCGATCAGTATCATCAATAAATGCATAATCATCATCATCACTATAATCAATGACGGGCTCATAGGGTTCAGTGGCATCAACATGTGGAAGGCCACCTTGACATAATCGGTCAAGCAATGACAGGTCATCCGCAGCAGTAACCTCTTCTTGTTCCGGCTCTTCTTGTTCCTCCTCTGGGGTGATGTCGGATTCACTGTCGCTATCTACTTCAATGTTTTAGGGTGAAGTATAGCGGTTCTTGAAACGCTTTTTGGAAAGACGTGTCTCTTGGAAGAATTCTCCTTCATATGTGTCTGGGTTAATGTGAGGTTCATAATCCTCTTCCTTTGGGGGAGATAGTCTAGCACGTGGCGGCACTTCATAAACGACATCCCAACCTTTCAGATTTGGATTAGTTTGGCACGCCCACGGTAGATAGAATACTTGGGTCGCCTGTTGAGCCGTCATATAGACATCAGGAACATCTAAATGGGTGCTTTGGTTGATTTCAACTAGCCCTATATGTTCATGAGTCCTTCTAGTCTCCTTCGGCTGAAACCAATAACATTTGAAGACTACGACATTCGGTGGGTTTTCACCAAAGAATAGAAGTTCATAAATTGCTTCAACTCTCCCATAATACTCGGTACCTCCTTCGCCGGTAGCAGATACACAACAATTTGTAGACTTTCGGTCAGCCATAGATAGCTCTTTGCCATAGGTACGAAAGCGATACCCGTTGATGTCGTATTTGTCAAATGAACGGACCTTATAGTCAAAACCATTAGCGACTTGTCTCAATTCGGCGTCCATAGACTCTGAATTAGCCTACAAGTTTAATATGAAAGGATTGTTGCATTACGCACAAATTAGCGAATGAAATGAAATTGTCTAATAGAAATTACCGTTTGTTTGAACCAAGAGATGAAACCGGGATAGCCGCCTCCTTGCTTTGCGAGAAGCTCATACTCTTCGACATAATCCTTTTGGATCACCGCTCCATATGAGAATAAGGCGACATATCGACTGTATGAAATATCCAGGAATAAGAGCAGTTCAAAGGAAATAGAAGTTGCGAAACTATGTACCAAGAACTTACTCGATGTACGGCCGCACTTGTATCAGGTTGTTGAAGATATACAACGAAATGGTCCGCCATTGTTCGTTATCCAAAGATACTGGATTTGAAACACTGGCTGGTGCGAGATTCCCTTTGAATAGGCTGAGGTTGGATCCACCCTTTTTAGGGTCGTCAGCATTGTACGGAGGCTTCGGATTATGCAAATGACGATTTTTGGCTTCGTAGTGTGCTGTCACGAAGTTTGCCGCCTCCTCAGTGATGAATGCCTCAGCCATCGATGCTTCAATTCTACGTTTATTTTTACATTTTTGTCAAAGCGTCTTCTGCATCCTCTCAGTTGGGTAGCACCAACGATTTTGCACGCCCCCCCAATCTTGCCTCGGTCGGGAGATGCAAAATCAAATGTTGCATTGGATTAAAGAAGCCCGGTGGAAAGATCTTCTCTAACTTGCAGATCAACTCCGGCGCCAACTCTTCCATTTCTTCTAGCACGCCAGCAATAGTTCTTTCGCACAAAGAACACGGAAGAAATAGCTGAGTTCTGCCAGTACTAGCCATTCATCCTCAGGGATGAAGCCACGCAACATCACCGGCATTACCCGCTCAATCCATATGTGCCAATCATGACTCTTGAGACCAAATATCTTCAATTTATCAAGACTGGCTCCCCTCTTTAGATTCGCTGCATACCCATCGGGGAACATCAACTGCATTTTCACCCACAAGATAATTTCCCTCATAGCTGGCCTTCCAAGATTGAACCATGCCTTTGGCTTCGTCCAGTTCTGCTTTCCTTTCGGTTCTTTCATGTTTTGTAACGGCCTATCACATAGCGCCTCCAGATCGACTCTAGCCTTAGTATTATCCTTTGACTTCCCATCTATGCCGAACAATGTACCAAAAAGTGCCTCGGCGATATTCTTCTCAGTGTGCATCACGTCGATGTTGTGTGGGCAAAGGAGGTCTTTGAAGTAAGGCAGATCCCATAAGCATGTTTTGTGAGTCCAGGCGTGCTTAGAATTGTACCCCTTGAAGTACCCTGGACGCTCTGGATCTGGCTCGAGAGCGTTTAACTGATCCAGGGTCTGTTGGCCTGTCAATGCAGGTGGTGCAGATTTTTTGACAACTCTACCTCTGATGAAGTTCTTCTTGTCTTTCCTGAACTTATGGAGAGGATTCAGGAACTGTCTATGCATGTCGAAGCAAGAAAACTTGCGACCGGCCTGAAGCCAACGAAACTCAAGAGCTCCCTTGCATGTGGGGCACGGGAACCTTCCATGCACACACCAGCCAACGAATAGCGCATACGCCGGCAAGTCATGCGTCGAGTACATGTACCAGACACGCATTATGAAGTTCCGTTTGCTATAGGCGTCGTATGTCTTGAACCCATTATCCCAGGCTTCTTGCAATTCGTCCTTAAGCGGCTGCATGTACACATTCATATTTTTCCCCGGCTAGTTGGGCCCTGGAATTATCAACGTCAGGAAAATGTTCTTTCTGTGCATAATCTGTCCGGGGGGGGGAGATTGAGTGGAAAGACAAATACGGGCCAACAACTGTATTGGGTTGCCGTCATACCAAACACACTGAACCCATCCATGCTGATGCCAACTCGAGGATGCCTCGGATCTGCCGCTTTGTCACCATGTAATTCATCAAACTTTTTCCACGCAACACCATCCGATGTGTGTACAATCATCAGATTCCCATCTGCATCTAGTTCGGTTCTTTTGCCCGTTTTGTGCCATGTCATCTGTAATGGCCGTCTCTTCGACCATGAAAAGACGTTGAAGTCTTGGTACGATTGGCATATACCGAAGAACACTAACGGGGATTTTGGTCTGTGTCTTCTCACCCATACCGTTGTCTACCACAACATACCTGGAAGACTTGCAAATGGGACAATAGTTCAAGTCCGCATAGTCAAGCCTAAACAAGACACATCCTTTCTCACAGGCATGTATCTTATCATAGGGCATCTTCAGTGCACGGAGGATTTTGTCCGACTGGTACAGGTTTGCAGGCATTACATGGCCTTTGGGTACAAAGCGTCCAAATACTGTCATCATTGCATCGTAGCATTCTCTACCCAAGTTGAACTGAGCCTTCAGAGCCATTACTTGTGAGATGGCATCCAACTGACAAAGCTCAGTGTGCTCATGGAGCGGACGTTTTGAAGACTCCAACATTTCATTGAAGGCCTTTGCAGATTCCTCCATCTCCTCGTCCGAATCCCGAGCATCATCGAAGTCTTGCACCATGTTTTCCATCCCGGTACCATGCTCGTTGGTGCGACGACGATCCACCTCAGCTCGGTCACGTTGGGCAGACTCACCATGAAATGTCCACACCGTATAATCGGGCGTAAAACCACTCTTCTGCAGGTGTTTGCCCATTTCAGCCTCTGTCCTCTTTTCCCAATTGCCGCACCGTAAACAGGGGCACCAGGTTTTCCTCTGGCCATTTGCAAATGCGGCTGGCACAAACCCCTTGGTTTTTGTGAACCATTCAGTGCTCCATTTGTTCTGACCAGTGTGACCGGTGTACATCCACGCACGATCACTCATCTTGACTTTCAGAGCTACTAGACACACAACAAATATATATATATATATATATATATAATTCACCATGTATATATATTCATCAGTTGATCTACTTTGTCAATTTTATTACATCCATGCAACCTACACTCTAATAGGTAATGATAGGTCCTAATCCCACCCGAGTATGTTTAGATTGGGTTCATTTTCCCATGCTATGCTCCGGATCCTACGCAAAATTTCGGCAGCACCTCCCCGCTGTTCTCCTAATACACGTCTCTGCAATAAACAGACAGGATGTGTACCCGGAGAACAACAGGGGAGGCACTGACGAAATTTATGCGTCGGATCCGGAGCAAAGCATATGGGAAAACGAACCCAATCTAAACATACTCAGGCTTTCCATGGATAGCGTTGGACAATTCGAAAGAATCAAGGTTATAAATATGCAAATGCATGCATATTTATAACTATGACGCTTTCGAATGGGAGACACATATTGGTTACGCATACTGATGATTCAAGACACATATATAGCTAGCTATCAAGTTTCGTCGGAATAGATCAAATAATTAATGGGGGAGGAGGACATGTCATTTGTGCTCACCCACGAACGAAGGGGCAGAGCTCGTCAAACGCACGGCGAGGTCGTCGAACACCAAACCTCGCAGCGATGAAACAACTGCACATTTAAAACTACCCGATCAACACAATTATATATGATGTTTTTCATAACAAAATCAAAAAATATATGACCTAACTAATAATTCACAAATATATGACCCCGTCGGCCTCTGGAAGGCCAAAGAACACCTTTTCGGGAGGTGTCGGGGGTCAGGGTGTCGTGTCGGTGTCGGGGTGCCGTGTCGGGGTCGGGGTCGGGGTCTCGGGGTCGGGGTGTCGGGT
>NC_057814.1:75179030-75204155 GCF_018294505.1 Triticum aestivum | reverse complement strand
TCGTCTGCTAGCAGACGGCAAAGAGGGGGGCCGTTATGTTTTTTAAGCAGCTCGTCAGTGGGGCCCCCTCCCTCTTTGCCGTCAGCTAGCCGACGGCAAAGAATCTTTGCCGTCAGCTAGCGGACGGCAAAGAACTGGCTGATGGCAAAGAAAGTCTTTGCCATCAGCCAGTTCTTTGCCGTCAGCTTTTGGGTAGCTGATGGCAAAGAGATTCTTTGCCGTCTGCTAGCTGACGGCAAAGAGCTGGCAGATGGCAAAGTAGCCGATTCCAGTAGTGTAGGACGTGGTTCAAAGAGGAAATGAAGGGGGAAAGTTGTATAGCATGAATCTAGGACGTGGTTCAAAGAGGAAAGGAATGGGGGAAAGTAGTGGGGAAAGTTGTATCGCATAAATCTAGGACGTGGTTCAAAGAGGAAAGGAAGGGGCGAAAGTACTACTTCAAAAAGGAAAGGAAGGGACAAGGCTGTAGAGTTTGAGCAGGACTAGATTTGCTGCGCTCACATAGGGAAAGGTGTCTAAAGATAACAAAACTGGGACCAACACAAATATGCTCCTTGGTTGTTTGTTCTTTGTTGCAACAGACTGTGCATGACCACAGTACATCGGTAGATGCACATGGTGCTGCTGCGTCCACTGTCCCGTGCAACTCATTAGCTGTTGTTAATCTAAGGCCTTGTTTGGTTAAAAACTCCCTAGTCCCTACCTGCTTGGTTCCAGGGACTAAACATGGACTAGAGGTTATTAAATGACATGCTAAAAGACCATGTTACGCCTAGTAATGAACTAATAGAGACAAGGTGCGATGCGTGGCAGGGGCAACTGTTGGAAAAAGTCCCAAAAGACTCCCTCAGGGTCTTCTTTCTTTAGTCCCAAATGCCCACTTTTAGTCCCTAAAAGTCCCTCCTGTTTGGTTTAGATGGGACTGACACGGAGTTTTTTTAGTCCCTACACCAAAATGTCCCTGTAAACAAACACCCTCTAATAATGCCGCTGGAAAATTGATGCAATGCCACAGTTAAAAGCAAATTACATGTTTAACAAATTTTATTGTTAATATAATCTCTATGTTAATATTAATCAATGCCACCGTTTGAGAAATGCTACTGTCTTGCTTTCTTTCCCATTTAGATAAGGTAGATGCTTCTTTTTGTTGGCTTCTGTGTCATCCACCTTTATTGACCACTAATTGTTTCCTTTGCACCTCTGTGTAAACAGGGTTATCTACTTCACCTCGTTGCCATTGTGACCTTTTGTTGCACTGCAGAAAACACTTTTGTTTTAAGAGTGTTTTGTGCAGTTCAACCAAAATGTCACACCGACAATGTTGCTTGATTGCTTGATCTTAGTGGAACTGCAAAAGAGGAGATCTTACTTCCTATCCGTTAAGGCGAATTTGGTTCAAATCTTCTTCTTGTGAGTTGTTTGAATTCCGCATCATGAGAGGTCAGTACTAGCCTTCTTTCACATGATTCTGCAGTGTGCTTTCATATGTTGTGCTACTTGTATGATAATGTTGCTTGATTTTAGTGAACTACAGAAATGGAGACAAGACTTCCAATCTGCATGTGCACCGTAATATCCCATTGAGGTAAGATAAGGATATTTCACAAGGAGCAGTTGAAGGATGGTTACATTACTCCCCACAAGACCAAACTAACTTCAGCTCAGAAGGACTGACAAATCTCCATTTTTTTGCTGTGATGCGCGAGTACAATGTTGTTCTAGGATTCTTTCTGGTGAGTTCCATTTTTCTAAAAGTGTGCTCTACATGGACCATGTATGTGCGTGTTGAAACTGTCAATTCATAGTACAGTTTGCTTTATACTAATCACTTTTTTGTATTTGTGCAAACAGGGGTGCTCAGCTTGATTTCAATGGGAACTGCACAAAATGTTCATGAATACATCGAATCATTCATTTCCACCACAAGAAAGGAGGTGCCGATAAGTTCAAGGCGTTGCAACATATAAGGGCGAAATCATACAAGCTACGCGCGAATTTGGTTGATTTTGGTGGAACTGCACAAAAAGAACAGCTGGTTTTTTTAGCACGAGGTGCCATGTCAATGTCCGAACTGATGGCAAACCCTGCCCATTCCACAATCGTAGGCATTTGATATTTTGGAATGGGACAACCTTGTCAAATTTTGCTCATTGATTTTAGCAAGACATGCATTTGATATTTTCGAATGGGACGCCCTTTGCGTCAGCAGCGTCGATCAATTTTTTCTTTATTCTTTACTTGTGAAGTAAATATTGCCTCTGACATGTGAGTAGCTGAGATGCATAATCATCGATTGTTTTGAATGTTCTTTATGAATTGCTAGAGCTGTGTGTTTGATTGCAATGTACAGAAACGCTAAAAAGCTACTCAAACTCTTTGTACTCCTTCTGTTCCTTTTTACTTCGCACATTGTGAAAGTGCATACTTTTTTGTATAAGATTGGTCAAAGTAGAGATACTTTGACTGCAGACAAAACTTGTATGCAGACTAGAAAGGACCGGAGGGAGTACATGTGAAACTGCTGCAAACGAGGTGATCACCCTGGGAATAATGCTAGTACGTATGGTTTTGCATGTTCATCCAATGCTAGTGATGCAGGAATTCGAACTAATCGAAATAAATTCATTCATACACGGTCAGATTTCATATAAACATGCTGGATTTCATTACATTTCATACATTCTTCAACTAAAAAGGGGTGCGCTGGAGGTATAATTAATTAACCGAAGCTACCCACCTGTATCCCGTTGAGCCGAACAGAAGCTTCAGTGACTTAACTGCAGGTGCAGTTGCGTAACTGACATGTGGCCTGTTGGGCCCACGTGTCAGTCAGCCAACTGCACCAGCAGTTAAGTAGAAGCAGCGTTCTTCTCCAGCGCAGCTCTCCGACTCCACGTCGCCGCCAAGAAGCTAACCGGCCGTTAATGGTCAACCCGCCTAGCTTGGCTTCAACCGGAGGGTAGCAGCGGTGGCCTTACTTGGACCCGAGCGGCGGCGACCTACCGTGTTCTACTCTTCCTTGTTTTCTGTGTGGCGCTGCCTCGTTGGCAGCGGGGCGGGGCCTCGGCGGAGCCGGCGATGTCCTCTGTCTCGTTGCCGGCGGGCGGCGCCTCAGCGGAGCGGTGGAAATCCTCCCCCACATTGCCGGCAGGGTGGGGCCTCGGCTGAGCCGGCGATGTCCTCTGCCTAGTTGTTGGTGGGGCGGGGCCTCGGCGGAGCCGGCGGTGTCCTCTGCCTCGTTGTTGGCGCCGCGGGGCCTTGGCGGAGCAGGGCCTCGTCGACGCCAGCGGAGCGGGGACTCGTCGGAGCCGGCATTGTCCTTTGCCTCGTCCTCGGTCTCGCCAAACAGCGCCTCGCCCGCTTCATCGCCCTCTTTGCTAGCCTCTTTGTAGGCGGCCGCAGGCTCCGCCACCCGCATGCGGTACCGCCAGCGCTCAAGGCGGCCCTTGCGGGCGGAGCGGTACGAGTCGAGCAGCGCCTCCTGCCCCGCCCGCTCCGCGGCGATCTGCTCCTTCGCCTGCAGGTGCTCCTGGAAGAGATGGTGGTTGTAGGCGGCGTCGGCCCACGCCTCCCGGAACTGCTCCTCACGCATCTGCCTCACCCTATCCATATATTGGGCACGGGCCTCGCCGATGGTCATGGTGCAATGCACCGGCGAGGATGGCGTGGACGAGGGGGTTGGCGCTGGATCGTCGACTACCATGTTCTCCATTGGGACGTCGTCGTCCTCCGGCTGCCTGCTGGCCAGCCGGTCGGCAGCAATGGCTGCCATCTCCTTGTGGTCCGTCGTCCGCCCGTCCCGAAGAGCGCTGGAGCGCAAGGAAGCCATGGTGGGCAGTGGTGGTGTGGACAGGAGAAAGGGAACGGATGCGGATGACTGCGGCTATGGCGGGCGCAGCAGTTTATATAGCAATGGTGGGCGGGCGGAGGGACGGACGTGTGGCGCCGGAGTAGCCGCCTCGGCAACCGTGTATCATTAATGTGGGTGGCAGATGGACGGACGGACGGCACTTGTGTCGTTTGAAGGCGGAGCAATCGCCTGCACCGGGAAGCGGGGCGGCGGCGCTGACTGTTTCGGGCGGAAAGCACGCGCGGGCGAGGAGATGACTTTACTTGGAGAGGATGACATTGGGGACCCACCAGGTCCATAGCCTCACGTACGCAAGTGCCTCCTTATTATATATATATAACTATAATTTATTTTCCTTCCTCCTGGTTTCCTGACATCACGGTCCCACACCATTGTCAACCTATGTAGTAGTCCATAAATGAGAGAATTGCACAAGAAGCGGCCGACAGCTGGGACCAAGCAGCTCGAGCTGTATTTGTGTTTTTGAGGTGTGAGCACTGCAGAGTTTTTCGATGTTTAGCCCAGATATTAATTTTTCTCCTCTGAACAACAACAAAAACATCACTGCAGGTATTAACTGGGCGGGCTGTGGCCCGTCTAGCCCAGGCCAGATATCCAGCCCAGATATTAATTTTTTTCAAGCTGAAAATGGCTAGCCTAGCTATACTTTTTTTAGGAATACCCAGGCAAGGTCAACTTGTTATTCTCCGCCACGCTGGGCTGCAAATCTTTCCTAGGAGGGATGCATTAGGCTTAACAAGAGAATGGGCTTTAAGAAATAATCAATGGGATGTAATTATAAAAACTGGGCACTAACTAAAAAAATGCACCAAACACGTGATTACTTTATAAAATATTATTTTTTGATATTGAAAATTTTAATTTCATTAATTGTTGCGAGCGCAATGTTTTGTTGGATTTTTACGTAATATAAATTTATATTGAAATTGTATTTAATCTGACTAGAAATTTCGGGACAAAAATATTTCGGATCCCATCAAAATGTGGGAAATTTTATTGAATTCTGTTTTGAACGGTTGGTTGAAATGGGCTGTACTTTTAACAAACTGTAAATGGGCTGTAGTAAATTCCATTAGAATTCAAAAATGGGCTACACATTCTTACAAATCTCAAATGGGCTATAAGTTCTCTGCCACACACTTCTGGCCTTACTAAGTTGACGCGTCCCCTAAAAAAACAGAGTTGACGCGTATGCAAGGCTTTGTCAACTTATAGTCAACACACGGTTCTAGTAGCAGTGGCCGTTGGATGTCCATCCAACGGATGCCGTGCTTCTTCTTCAATCTCGGATATTCTAGCTTCACCCGCCCAAAAAATGATTCCTCCCCCTGACATCTGGGGCGCACCGTTTCGGAAGCTGACCTGTGGGCCTACTAAGCTGATCTGCATGCATTCAAAAAAAAGTTGACGTACCAAGGGCTTTGTCAACTTAGTCAATATAAACGATTCTAGCTGTAGTGACCGTACGATGTCCATCTAACGGCCGTCGTACTTCTTCAACCTCTGGTCTTCTTGCTCCAGCCGCCCAAAGCAGCGCCGGTCGTGTCGCCTGCTCCTGCCTTTCGTGGCCGGCTGTGCTGCCGCGGAGGCCTCACCGCCCCCTACTACTCCTACCGCTGGCCAGACCATCCCTCCACTCACCCACACCCCCTGTTATTCTGCGGCGACGGCAGCCTCACACCGCAGCCGAACCAGTGAACGCTCGTATTCCTCTCCGCGTGGGCATCCACTGCCGCGTCTTGCCCGGCTCCGCGTCATCCCCTTCCTAGGCCTCGTCGTCGTCCACCGCCGTGGTGCTCTCGGCGCGGCGTGGTCAATGTGGTCAACGACCGACTTCCATCAGAAGAGCACTGTACGTGGAGAGGCTGCCAGCTGGGTCCACGGCAGCCGCAAGGAAGTGCCTCCTTATTACGTGGAAAATAATTATTCCTCCACCTGACAGCGGGGACCCATCGGACGGGCCACCAGTATTTTGCGAAAAAATCATTTCCCCATGACTGCTGGGACCCACCGGACGGGCCACCGTATTTCGCGAAAAAAACGTTCCCCCCGCTGTCAGCTCGGACCCACCGGAAGTGCCTCCTTATTACGCACAAAAAAAATGAATACTCCCCCGGCTAGCTGGGACCCACCTTGGTGGGAGGCTGACTTGTGGGCCTACTAAGTTGACGGGGACGAAGGGCTTTTGTCAACTTAGTCAATATGAACGATTCTAGCTCCAGTGACCGTACGATGTCCATCCAACGGCCGTAGTGCTTCTTCAACCTCTGGTCTTCTTACTCCAGCCGCCCAAAGCAGCGCCGGTCGTGCCGCATGCTCCTGCCTCCCGTGGCCGGCTGTGCTGCCGCAGAGGCCTCACCGCCCCCTACTATTCCCATCGCTGGCCAGGCCCTGCGGCGACGGCAGCCTCACACCGCAGCCGAACCAGTGAACCCTCGTACTCCTCTCCGCGCGGGCTTCCACTGTCGCGTCTCCCCCGGCTCCGCGTCGTCCCCTTCCTAGGCCTCGCTGTCGTCCACCGCCGTGGTGCTCTCCGCGCGGCGTGGTCAACGTGGTCAAGGAACGACTTCCATCGGAAGAGTACTGTACGTGGAGAGCCTGACAGCTGGGTCCACGGCCACAGCCTAGTTTTTTGTGATTTGCCAAGTCGCTTTGTCAGGCCTGTTGGGCTGCAAATCTTTCAAGACGAGGAGAGCTTTCATTCGGCTGGCCGAGAAAATGGCCCATCAGTAATGAGAAATGGTCTGTACATTTTTAAAACACATCAAACCGGCAATTAGTTTCAAATATCTTTTTTTTATTTCAAGATTTTAAATTACATTAATTTTTATGCGTGGAGAATTTGTTGGATTTTATATTGATATACATTTATTTTTAAAATCAGTTTGAATGTGAGTCAAAATTTCGGGATTAAAAACAGTTCGGACCGCACCGAAATATGCAAAATTTCGTATAAATTTTTAACCGTGGCCACAATATGGGCTGTAATGCTAACAAAAAGAATGTGGGCTCCAAAAAAACCTTAAGAATTAGCAAACGGGCTGTAAATTATTAGAAATAATGGCAGATGGGCTGTATGCTATTTTCCACAGATTTGAGGCTTTCTAAAAAAAAGGTTGACGCATAAGCACTGACTATTGGATGTCCATCCAACGGCCGCGTGCTTCTTCAATCTCTGCTCTTCCTGCTCTAGCCGCTCAAACAAGCACCGGCGGGACTGCCTGCTCCCTCCTCCCCGCGGCCGGTTGTGCTGCCGCGCAGGCCTCACCGCCCCATCGTACTCCCATCGCTGGCCTAGCCATCCCTCTACTCACCCACACCTGCTGTTATTCTCCGACGATGGCAGACGAACCAGTAAACCCTCGTACGGTCGTGCTCCCCTCCGCGTGGGAAACAACTGCCGAGTCTTCCCTGCCTCCGTGTCGTCCCCTTCCTAGGCCTCGCCGTCGTCCACCGCCGTGGTGCTCTCGGCGAGGCATGGTCAATGTGGTCAACGACCGACTTCCATCGGAAGAGTACTGTGCGTGGAGACGCCGACAGCTAGGTCCACGACCGCAGCAAGGAAGTGCCTCCTTAATACGCGCAAAATAATTATTCCTCCACCTGACAGCGGGGACCCACCGGACGGGCCACCGTATTTCATGAAAAAAAGTTTCCCCCTGACTGCTGGGACCCACCAGCTACACCTTCGCACGCAAGGAAGTGCGTCCGGGCAAAAAAAAACGATTCGCCCCCTGACTGCTGGGACCCACCAGCTACATCTTTGCACACAAGGAAGTGCCTGACAGTCGGGACCCACCTGGTCGAAGCGTACGTAGCGTTGTCATTTTGGTCGCGAACGTGTACGTACATATATACTGGTGGATGTAGAGGCGCGCACGTGTCGTAGTAGAGGCGCGCACGTAGCATGTACACGTACGTACAGCGGCCCGGGTGCAAGAAAGAAAATACGGCCACGTATGTGTACATACGGGCGGGGTCTCGAACGCCTACTCGCGCATACGTACGGCGAGGGCTCGTTGACATGGCTGGGTCGAAACGGAGAAACAGCATCGTCGTCGTGTTCATGGGGAGGCAACAGAATGCGTCGTGTTCATCGGGAGGCAACGGAACGCGTGGAGCCAACCGGCTGGGTCGGAACGGAATGCGTGGTCGTGTTCATCGGGAGGGCTTGGACGGACCAGGCGATGGAAACGAGGCCTGGCGTACCACACAACGGAGGAAACGGACCTCCTATGTTCGGAACGGGGTCCTGTTGATCGGGAGGGGTGTGGCATACTGCAAAACGGAGGAAACGGACCTCCTACGGTCGAAACGGGGGTCCTGTTGATCACGAGGGGTGTGGCGTACTGCAAAACGGACGAAACAGACCGCCTACGGTCGAAACGGGGGTCCTGTTGATCGGGAGGGGTGTGGCGTACCGCAAAACGGACGAAACTGACCTCCTATGGTCGAAACGGGGGTCCTGTTCATCGGGAGGGGTGTGGCGTACCGCAAAACGGGACTCCATGGGATACTGTTCATCTCCACCGTCGACCTCCTTCAGCCTCCACGGGCTACCGTCGACCTCCTCCAGCCTCCACGGGCTCCTGTTCATCCAGCCTCCGCCGCGCGCTACTCCACCGGCTACTGTTCAACCACCCCTCCACGGGCACCCCTCCACCGTCTACTGTTCATCCAGCCCTCCACACCACGGGGTCCTGTTCAACCACCCCTCCACAGGCACCCCTCCACCGTCTACTGTTCATCCAGCCCTCCACCACACCACGGGGTCCTGTTCATCCAGAGGCAACGCCACCGCTCACTGTTCATCCAAACCCCCCCGCAACGCTCACTGTTCATCCCAGAGGCAGCATCGATCGGCTTCAGTTAGTAGCAGTAGCGAAGGAACCGCTCGATCGGGTTCAGTTAACAGCCATCGATCGATCGCTCGGGTTCAGTAATGCATAGCCTGTAGTGCAATCGCTCGGGTTCAGTTAGAGCCCAACGCCTCGCTCGGGTTCAGTTAGAGCCAACGCCTCGCACACACGCGCGTACGTGTACGAGAGAAACGCGCATCGCTCGGCCCCCGACCTCCCAGCGTAACTGGGAACTCCCCGAAATTTTCCTCGCCCTCGCTTCTACCACGGTTTTTTCTGTCATGGACGGCCCAAAGAATGTCATGCAGTTGCGTCTCCGGCCCGCCCTGGACGAAAAGCCCATTTTCTGTCATGATTTTTTGTCATAGAAGTAGGAGCCACCACATCTATGATGATACCGGGTTTTGTCACAATTATCGTCATAGAAGTGTCATATGTATGACAGAAAAAAATTTCGTTCGGCCCAAAATGTCACGGATGTGTCTTTTTTTGTAGTGAACATCCGCCACTTCCAAGTCTTCTGTGAGGTTTATCTGCAGGAGGAACCTACAGTCGAACTGTTTAGGGATTTCTTTCACTTAAAATGTCGCACAGAGTTCTCGGATGGACCCAATACGGAACTGGGTGGAATGGCGGTTCAGAAAAGGAAAGAAGTCACCTTCCCTCATCCCAAACTCCACAGTCACCCCAAAGAGTGGAACCAGACTTGGCTTTATTGCATGGATACATCTCCACCTGATGAAAACCCCCTGCCGGGTTACCGCCCTGAACGCCTGAGCAACGCACATCCTTTTCCTGAGAGGTTGACTGCAAGAGAAAGGGTCAACTATGCTCCTCAATTATCAAAGCTTAGAGCCTTCATGGCAAACGGTTTGACAGGAGTTGATCTTGCTCGCTGTTGGATAAGCTGGAGTATTCTGCCCTTAAGCCGGCGCTCCGGTTTGATATGTGAGTATACGGGGAGTTTGAAGGATGCTCAGCGGCACATTGACATTCAACTTACAGATGCAGAAGTCACTGAGGCTGTAAAAAAGATACTGGATGAACCAGAGGCTGTCTGTGCCCAAACCAGACTACTCCCTTTCTGCACCTTCAACAAACCACCAGCTGTAAGAATCATATAATCTTTTTATCTGAAGTTGCTTCTGTCCAAATATTCTGTGAAAGTGTGATTATTTCCTGACAGGGTGATGATCCGTTCTGGAACAAGAAACCATCACAAGATAAACTGGCGAAGCCGCAAGACAAACGGCCAAGCTAGTTCGTCCAAAAACCAAGGTTGTTAAAAAACCTGCCAAGAAAAGGACCACTGCATCCTCCGATCTACCAGCTGATGACGATGTGGGTAATCCGGAACCAGAGGTAGCACTTAACTCTCTTGGTTCACTTTTCGTACACCTCATTGACAATGATTATTATCAGGACGACGCTGAAGGCAGTCATGCTGATGATGTAGAGGTAATCATTCTTTCCTCCGATTCAGATCCTCTTCCAACATCAAAAATCCGTCGAGCAAACCGGAAAGTAAAATTTTCTCACCCCCTTGCTTACTTGGACCCAAACTTTCTTTTGAAGACACAGCAGCACGAGGCTCGCCGCACAACCCGGCACAGCGGCCAGGTAGTTACCTCCGCCAGTTTACCGAACAGTCCGGTTCGGAAATGCCGATCAGAGGTCTCTTATCCCATTGATACTTCATGCCCCAAAGCAGGTTGTTTCCGCCAGCCTCTTAACCCGTCTGATTCAAATTATCAGGGTACTTCTCACTCATCTTCTAGCGAGTCGTCGGACAAAACTTCCACCCCTCAAAATGCTTCTTGGGCGAGCTATACACTTGTTGTTATCCTTGATGTTGCTATTTTGATATACTGTACTGATCCTCATGTTTATTTTTCTCAGCGCCAAGCCCAGACCCAGCAAGAAAGCTCGGTTGAATAAACCGGCTGATGAAGACGTGGCTGTTGAACCGGAGAAAACTCCAGATCCTGAAGAGACCAACATTGATGCCATACTGAATGACCCACCGCCTCAAGATAATGACTTCGTTGCAGAGCAGGCAGAAGTTGACACCACAAGCCATGCTGACCAGCCAACCAGCCCTGTCCGAACTGAAAATAAACCGGCAAGTCCAGTTAAAAATACTGACAAACCGCCAACCCCAGTAACGGCTGCTGATGACAAAGATGATGACATTATGATTACTAGCACTGGCCAAACAGCTCCGGGCAGTCCTGTTGCTTTGTCAAAACATACTGCCAAAGATGAGCTCTCCGCAATTGGCAAAGGCAAATGGAACGCCGATTTGTCAAATTATGCCCATCTGAATGCTCAAGACCTTCACTCTGGCTTCCTGAACCGTCTGTACACCAACCGTGACTATGAAGCCGGTTTGGTAAATATGATGAAGGAGCGATATGAGGTAACTTCATAAGTTTTTCTCTCTTATATTTAATTGCAGCTTATCAACTCCAGTAGCCCCCAAGTGACGGTTTAAGATATCAATTTAAACCGGGACTTAGTAACAATTTCATGTTTGCAACAATGCATCTTAACTTCACTGATGTAGCCCCCAAGGGCCGGTTTAACTTTATAAAGATGAACCGGGACTTTGTAGAAGAATTCCCATATCAGCATTTTATGAGCAAATACACATTAGCCCCCAAGTGCTAAGCTTAATACTTGTATTATGCTTGGGACTTGTAAATTTTTTTGATAAAGAGCAAATATGCATTAGCCCCCAAGTACTAAAGGCATAACTTATTATGTGCTTCGTACTTCAAATATGTACTGTCAACTCATTATATATCTGTCTCTTTATAGGCTGAACTGAGCAAAAAGGAAAACCAAACCGCTGATCTGCAAGAGAACCTCAAGTCCCAACAAGCTGAAACCTCCAAAGCGAAGGAAGCATTGACCAGCGCTCTAGGCGCTATGGAAAAACTGAAAGAGGGCTTCAACAAAGAGCGGGCGGATTGGGAGACTGAAAAATCCGCTTTGATAAATAGGGCTGAAAACGCAGAAGCCGCTCTTAAACCGGTGGTTGACGAACTCACCGGCGTAAAGCGGCAGATTCATGCCATGACTGCTGCTGTGTTCGGTAAACATTTTTTCCTTAAAACTTTCAACATATCTTTCCCATGTGTTGTCGGTTTACTGATGTGTACAATGGTACAGGAACTCGCATTAGCCATCTGGGCTCTGACGTACAGAAGAAATTGAAAGCGGCGTATACTCTGATAGAGCAGTTGTATACCGGCGCGCAACGAATCATCTGCACAATAAACCTCCTCCAACATTGATCAAGGACACCTTAGAAAGGCTATCCATGCTGCCTGCCCGGGTTGAAGAACTAAAGAAAGCTGCGGCAAGGGCCGGAGCTCTGACCGCTCTAACCCGGGCAAAGGCGTGGGTGCATGATCTTGATCCGGTGGATGTGGCTAAAGGCTTCCCAAGCTTAAAAGAAGACGGATCAGAATTTGGCCAGGAGGATCTCAGTGCCATAAACCGGGAAGTACGTCCACTGGCTTGTCAATTGGCTGAAGAAGCTGATCTCTCATACTATCAGGCAAGTTATGATGACAAGAACAGACGGATTGTTGCACCAATTCTGGAAGCGCAAAATCTGATCCCTCCAATCCGTAAGCACACATATGCCCCTGATATTGAACCGTCCACCCTTATAAGCGACGAAGCTGTGTTCCAAGCTTTAACTGGGATCGACTAGGCAACTGTTGACTTCCAGCCGCTGGGTAGAGACGAAGAAGATGAATCGGTGCAAGATGATCTGCAGCCGTCAGGTCAAGCTGATAAGCAATCATAATCCGGGGGCCGGTTTAGTCTTCCACGTGCTGCAATGCTTATTGAGAAACAATTATCCCTTTGGGCACTGACACGCCTTGTAATAGGCTAGTCAAAACACTTGGTCTGTTATGCCTTCGTGCATATTTATCTGCAACTGTTGCGTGCTAATCCGCCAAGCTTAAGATATGATGTTCATAATCCATAGCCATTTATTCAAGTTGTTCCTGTAGATAAGAAGCTTAAAGCGCCCTGGCGGTTTACCACCGGGCGGGTCATGATACCCAAATATATATACGACCAAGGTTTATAACCAAGATTGTAAAAGATAAACAAATATGGAAATATATGATACCTGTGACCTTTAGGCATAGTGTTGGCTGACCAACTGTGTAATGAGGGTAATAACCCTAATCCGGAGTAGAAGTAACTCCTGTTATATGATGCCGATTTATCAGAAAACCGTTCCGGGCTGTGATAAACACCGGTTTACTCGATACTGGTGACTTTGAGTCAGAACCAGACCGGGCTGATAGTCTCCGGATTATAATTTGATCGTGTACTGACAACTTGTAGTTGACAGCCTAACCGGGTTGATAAACACCGGTTTTAAAAACATCACAAATCTTAGGAATCAAAGAAAACTTAACAAAAGGAAAATGAAAACCGTTGTAGTCGAGGCTTTTCACGGGCTGCCAGGCCCCAAATTCACAGCTTTTCATGGGCTGCCAGGCCACTGAGTTAAACCATTTTTGCAAAGCCTTTTAAGATGGTCCTCAATCCTTAACCAATCATCGTTTTAACTTGACAAGTTCAGGGTCTTCATTTTAGAGTAACTTGTGAAAGTTTGAAGGGTCATACCAGGTTTACCTGGGCGGAGTGACTTACTTAAATAGGCAGGTTAACCCGGGGTTTTAGGTGTATACACCAGGCTTCCAAGCCATGGCTTGATAGCCTGTTACAAGTGTAGATTCTGAGTTCATTTCGACAGCAAAGAATCCCCAAGCAACATTGTGAGCTGTGCTCAGTGGGTGCCTATGTTTGAGCTGTTGTTTTACAACACTCTCTTTGGCCCCCGGGTTGATGTGGCTTTGAGCCGATCAAGAGGTGTAGCTATGTTTTGGATACGACCAAGCCACCAAGTGATGCTGTGGCATTGCACCGATCAGGAGGTGTAGCTATGGTTCGGATACGACCAAGCCCCGAAGTGATGCTGTGGCATTGCGCCGATCAAGAGGTGTAGCTATGGTTTGGATACGACCAAGCCCCCAAGTGATCTAATATAAAGCTTTGAGAAGCTAAATCAAGGGGTAAACCGGACACCGCTTTGTAAGCTCCATGTAACCACACATGATGTAAGAAAAACAACAGATACCCCGCTTTAGCTGAGGTTCCGGTTTATTATATTGATCATAATATATACAATGTCATAACATGTACATAAGCAGAGCATGTAGCTCAAGTATGGTAGGGCCGAAGATGAGCAATATTCCACAGCTGATTGGTCTCCTCCTCCGATTTACGTGAGTCTTTGCGCTCTCGAACATCGATTAGGTAGTATGACCCGTTGTGCAGATTCTTGCTGACCACAAAGGTCCTTCCCAAGGGGGGGATAGATTATGCATATCCGTCTGATCCTGGATGAACCGAAGCACCAAATCGCCTTCTTGAAAGGTTCTGGTTCTAACCCGGCGGCTATGATAACAACGCAGATCTTGCTGATAAATCGCCGAACGGGCTGCCGCCATGTCATGTTCCTCATCTAACAGGTCAAGAGCTTCCTGCCGTGCTTTCTCGTTGTCAGCTTCAACATATGCCGCTACACGAGGCGAGTCATGACGGATGTCACTAGGATGAACTGCTTCCGCTCCATAAATCGTAAAGAATGGTGTGTATCCTGTCGATCTGTTGGGTGTGGTATTGATGCTCCACAACACAGAAGGTAACTCCTGAACCCAACAACCCGGCGTCCGTTGCAAAGGAACCATAAGCCGGGGTTTGATGCCTCTCAAGATCTCTTGATTGTCCCTCTCCGCTTGACCATTGGACTGGGGGTGAGCCACTGATGATACGTCAAGCCGGATGTGCTCACGTTGACAGAACTCCTTCATGGCACCCTTTGACAGATTGGTACCATTGTCTGTTATAATGCTGTGTGGAAAGCCAAACCGGAAGATCACCTTTTTGATGAATTGAACCGCCGTGGCTGCATCACACTTACTAACTGGCTCTGCCTCCACCCAGTTCGTGAACTTATCAACCGCCACCAAGAGGTGGGTCTTCTTGTCCTTGGACCTCTTGAAAGGCCCAACCATATCCAGCCCCCAAGTTGCAAACGGCCAGGTGATTGGAATCATCCTCAATTCTTGAGCCGGTACATGAGCGCGCCTTGAGAATTTCTGACAGCCATCACATCTTTTGACCAATTCCTCGGCATCAGCATGAGCTGTCAACCAATAGAAACCGTGACGAAACGCCTTGGCCACCAAATATTTTGATCCGGCGTGGTGACCACAATCTCCTTCGTGGATCTCACGCAAAATTTCACAGCCTTCCTCAGGAGACACACATCGTTGAAACGCCCCTGTCACACTGCAATGATGTAACTCTCCATTGATAATAGTCATGGACTTGGACCGCCAGATTATCTGCCTGGCCATAGTTTCGCCCTCTGGTAACTCGCCCTGGTTCATATACGCCAGATATGGAACCGTCCAATCCGGGATAACATGAAGAGCCGCCACCAACTGAGCCTCCGAATCAGGAACAACCAAATCCTCTTCACCAGGGAGCTTGACAGACGGATTATGCAAAACATCCAGGAAGACATTAGGTGGAGCCGGCTTACGTTGGGAACCCAGGCGGCTTAAAGCATCCGCCGCTTCATTCTTCCGCCGGTCCACATGATCCACCTGATAACCTTTAAAGTGACCTGCAACAATATCCACCTCACGACGATACGCTGCCATTAGTGGGTCCTTGGAATCCCAAGTGCCGGACACTTGTTGAGCCACCAGATCCGAGTCACCGAAGCACTTCACTCGGCTTAGGTTCATTTCCTTAGCCATCCGAAGACCATGGAGTAAAGCCTCATATTCATCTGCATTGTTAGTGCAAGGGAACATTAAACAGAGAACATAACAAAACTTATCACCTCGTGGGGAAGTTAATACGACTCCAGCCCCCGAGCCCTCCAATTGCGTGGACCCATCAAAATGAATAGTCCAATAAGTATGATCCGGCTTCTCCTCTGGCGCTTGTAATTCTGTCCAATCATTGAAGAAATCCACAAGTGCCTGAGATTTGATCGCCGTTCCGGGTATGTATTTCAACCTGTGAGGCCCGAGCTCTATAGCCCACTTAGCAATCCAGCTAGTTGCTTCCCTGTTCTGGATTATATCTCCCAACGGAGCAAAGCTGACCACCCTGATGGGATGACCTTGGAAATACTGCTTAAGCTTCCAGCTTGCCATAAAAACCCCATACACCAAATTTTGCCAATGCGGGTACCTCTGCTTGGACTCAATAAGTACCTCACTGATATAGTAGACCGGCCGTTGAACCGGATATTCCTTTCCGGCCTCCTTGCGCTCCACCACAATAGCCACACTAACAGCCCGGGCGTTAGCTGCCACATATAGCTGCAATGGCTCTTTGTCAACCGGAGCAGCGAGAACCGGCGGATTAGCCAGCTGCCGCTTTAAGTCCTCAAATGCTTCATTAGCGGCGTCACTCCAGATGAAGTCATCCGTTTTCTTCAGCATCTGATACAAAGGGATAGCCTTCTCGCCAAGGCGACTGATAAACCGGCTCAACGCGGCAATCTGGCCTGCCAGGCGTTGAACATCATTGATACACTTCGGTTTGGCCAAGGAGGTGATGGCCTTGATCTTTTCCGGATTAGCTTCAATACCCCGGTTAGACGCCAAAAAACCCAAGAGCTTGCCTGCAGGTACACCAAAGACGCACTTGGCCGGATTAAGCATCATTTTGTAAACCCGCAGGTTATTGAAGGTTTCCTTCAAGTCATCAATCAGTGTCTCCTTCTTCCTTGATTTCACCACAATATCATCCACATAGGCGTGAACATTGCGGCCGATCTGTTTATGAAGACAATTCTGCACACACCATTGATAAGTCGCCTGGGCACTCTTGAGCTCAAAGGGCATGGACACATAGCAGAAGGCTCCAAAAGGAGTTATGAAGGCTGTCTTCTCCTGGTCTTTAACTGCCATTTTGATCTGATGATAACCAGAATATGCATCCAAGAAGCTCAAACGCTCGCAACCCGCCGTAGCATCAATAATTTGATCAATACGACGGAGGGCAAAAGGATCTGCTGGACAAGCTTTGTTAAGATCTGTGTAGTCCACACACAAACGCCAAGTGCCGTTCTTTTTAAGGACCAGCACCGGATTAGCCAACCACTCAGGATGGAATACTTCAACGATAAATCCAGCTGCCAAGAGCCTGGCTACTTCTTCTCCAATAGCTTTGCGTCTTTCTTCATTGAACCGGCGGAGAAACTGCTGGACCGGTTTATATTTGGGATCAACATTGAGAGTGTGCTCAGCGAGTTTTCTCGGTACACCTGGCATGTCAGAAGGCTTCCATGCAAAGATGTCCCGATTCTCGCGGATGAACTCGATGAGCGCGCTTTCCTATTTCGGATCCAAGTTAGCGCTGATGCTAAACTGCTTGGACGAATCACCAGGCACGAAGTCAACAAGCGTAGTCTCATCAGCCGATTTAAACTTCAGGGCCGGATCATGCTCTGTAGTTGGTTTCTTCAACGAAGTCATATCTGCCGGATCAACATTGTCTTTATAAAACTTCAACTCTTCCGTTGCACAAACCGATTCAGCATAAGCCGCATCACCTTCTTCGCATTCCAGAGCAATCTTGCGGCTCCCATGCACAGTTATAGTTCCCTTGTGACCCCGCATCTTGAGCTGCAGATAGACATAACAAGGTCGTGCCATAAACCTAGCATAAGCTGGCCGTCCAAATAGGGCATGATACGGGCTTCTGATCTTCACCACTTCAAAGGTCAAGGTTTCTGATCTCGAGTCATGCTCATCTCCAAAAGCCACCTCCAGAGCTATCTTACCAACAGGATATGCCGACTTACCAGGCACCACACCATGGAACACCGTATTGGACGGTTTATGATTTTTATCTGTTAACCCCATGCGACGGAAAGTTTCATAATAAAGGATATTGATACTACTCCCTCCATCCATTAGTACCTTAGTGAACTTATAACCTCCCACCTGAGGTGCCACCACCAGAGCCAGATGACCCGGATTGTCAACCCGGGGTGGATGATCTTCTCTACTCCACACAATCGGCTGCTCGGACCAGCGCAAATAACGGGGCACCGCCGGTTCAACGGCATTCACCGCCTTTTTATGAAGCTTCTGATCGCGCTTGTCCAAGCTAGTGGTGAAGACATGATACTGTCCACTATTCAACTGCTTCGGGTTGCTCTGGTAACCCGACTGCTGCTGCTGCTGCTGCTACTGATTGTCCTGATGATTATAGCCACCTTGGTTACCCTAATTACTTTGATTGTTATGTACACCCTGATTACCGTGGAAGCCTGAACCGGAATTTCCTCCACCATAACCCGACCCATGAGACCCGGGGCCCGAACCGCCTCCTGGTCCATGATCATACCGGAAAGAATCAGAATTTTTGAACTCTTGCATGATGTAACAATCTTTCCGGAGGTGCGTGGACGGGTTCTCCTTCGTCCCATGCTTTGGACATGGCTGGTTCAACAGATAAGACAAACGTTCCGGATTAGGGCTTGGCCCTCCACCGCGCTGGGGCGGTTTACCCTTACGCCGCTGGCCCTTGTCATGCTTATTAGTATTAGCCACAAAGTCTAAACCATGGTCCGCCTTACGCTTGCCGCCGTTTCCATGACCCGCCGGGTTGTGGTGCTGCCTCTTGGTGTTGCCGCTCTTTTTTCCCTTCCCTGTCTTATCATCGTCAGACTCGGGATCCTTGGTACTATAAGAGTCGACATACTTCACCAGTGCAGCCATGAGGGTTCCCATGTCATTACAATGACGTTTGAGCCATCCCAACTTCAACTTCAGGGGTTCAAACCGGCAATTGCCTTCCAATGTTAAAACTGCGGTGTCAGCATTGATGCGGTCCGATGAATGCAAAATCTCCGAAACCCGGCGCACCCAATGAGTTGTTGACTCTCCTTCCTCCTGGACACAGGCAGCTAAATCCACAATTGACATGGGCTGCTTGCATGTATCCTTGAAATTCTGAATAAACCGGGCTCTCAACTCGGCCCATGACCTAATAGAATTAGCCGGTAAGCTCTTTAGCCAAGTGCGGGCCGTCCCTTCTAGCATCATGGTGAAGTATTTCGCACATGCCGCATCATCCACATCCAGCATCTCCATGGCCATCTCATAGCTTTCGACCCATGTTTCAGGGGATAAATCGGCGGTGTAATTCGGCACCTTGCGCGTGCCCTTGAAATCCTTGGGCAGGCGCACATTGCGCAACGCCGGGACGAGACACGACACTCCCAAAGAACTAGAGGTAACTCCTGGTTCCACCGATGTGGTTGGACGAACCGGAGTAAGCTGACGGGCTTCATGCTGCGCTGCTAACTCGGCCTCTCTGCGTGCCCGAGCCCGGTCCACCACCTCCTGAGCATCACCAGCACCACCCGCCGGGTTATTGCCACGGGGCGGATCACGGTTCCGCGCATTGCTTGACACTGCTGGTTCATCCGTACGCCTGCTGTAACTCCGGCTTGGACGGGGAGTGGAATGAATCCGATCCTGACTATATGAATAAGCCTCCTGTTGAACCAAGGCTGTCTGAAGAAGCTCCTTAACCCGACGCGTCTCGACCGCCGCCGGAGAATCGCCTTCGATCGGGATGGCCGCCGGCCGTGAAGCGGCAGCGACAATGTTGTCCATCGGGTTAGAGTAATGACCCGGTGGCGTGGGGACATGCGGTGTTACAATGTTGTTCTGACGAGGCGGATCCATCAAACGTTGGTGAATCGGTGCCTCTGGTCCAGGTGGCTCCGCCCGGTTTACCACCGGCGGATTACTGGTCCCTGCTCCTGGGGTGTTAAAGAGATTTCTAGCATCGTAAATCGGCGGCAGGTGAGATCTATACCTCCTCTTCAGGACTTCGTCCGACGCACTCCGATCCAGCATAATCCGGTAAGCTTGTGCATCCAAAGCGGCCCGCTCCACGGCCATCCTGGTATCCTCAGCTGCTAAGTCGGCTTTGGCCCCGGTGATCTGATCTTTCACTTTCGCGATTTCCGCATTGTGTGCATCCTGATCCGCCGGGTTAACCTCCGCCATCAGCGTTGCCAACGCGTCAGACAAATCCGATAGAACCTGAGCTGGCGGTCGCACAGGGCCTCCTTCCCCGGCCGCGATTCCCGCTGTCGATCCGGAAATCATCGTCGCTGCGGTCGAAGAGTGGAGCGCCGGTTGCGTACCGGCCATGAAGATCGCAACCCGGTTTGGCAGATCAAAGGGGCCCGGAATACTGTCGCCATCGGAACAGCCCCCAATCCGGCCATCTTGTAACTGATATAACGACTCGGTCTCTTCGGTCGATGACTCGTCGCCGGAATAAACAACGGTCTCACCACCAGATTCCGATCTATCCTCAGATTCCCCTCCATGGATAACTCCCACGAAGGCACGCTTCATGACAGGCTTGACCCGGGCAGATCTCGCACGCTGAGCCGTTTCGAGGAGGTCGGTGCAGATGTCGGGCTCAGGGCCCTGTTCGCCGATCTTGCCAATGAAAACATGCATGCCACCGAAGGGGACCCGGTACCCGTACTCGATTGAGCCGGCCTCGGGGCCCCAGCCTGCGTCGTCGATGTAGAGCTTGCCGCGACGACTCTAGGTCATCCGGCCCACAACGTAACCCTTGAGTCCTTCAAAGTTGCCCTCCAAGAACTTGAAACCATCGTGCGATAGCCCCACGGTGGGCGCCAACTGTTGTGGTTTTGTCACGGCAGATGTCCTAGAGAAAGGACTTAGTCATGGAGCCATCGCTACGGGTTAACTTAAAGGGGTTAAAGCGGACAAGGGACGCAAGAGAGTTTTTATACTAGTTCGGCCCCTTACGATGAAGGTAAAAGCCTACGTCTAGTTGTGATGGAATTGCTGGGGTTTCGATGACCAGGGAGCGAATACGCTTTACCTGGGCGTCGAGTTGTTGTCTGTTGTCCTTGAACCGCCGCCGGGTCGTCCCCTTATATACATGGGTTGACGCCCGTCCGTTTACAGAATCCCGAGGCCGGCTCATAATCGTGTCCGACTCGGTCTCTGCTACTTCTATCTTACAACACAAGTTTACATATCAATGCCGGTTTACGTCTACAGGCCTTAAACCGGCTTTGGGCCCTGGGCCTCCATAAAGCGTCACCGTCTGTTTTCATGGACTTCAGATATAGATGAACTACTTATGGGGTTAACCCGGCCTCTCCTGGCCGGTTTACGCCCAGTAGTAATATCCCCAACAACACCTGAAAGACTTAATATCTGCAGCAAAGTAGTATGGAAGTAACGACAACGGTGGAAAAAGTAACAGTAACAGTTTTGTAGCAATTGTAACAGCAGCAACACGAAAGTAACTTAGCAAAGATTAATATATGAAAAGCTCGTAGGCAATATGGATCGGCAATGGTAATTGTGTTGTATGATATTCATCATGTAGTAGTCATAACCTAGGGTGACACAGAACTAGCTCCAATTCATCAATATAATGTAGGCATGAATTCCATATATAGTCATACGTGCTTATGGAACAGAACTTGCACGACATCTTTTGTCCTACCCTCTCGTGGCATCGGGGTCCTAACGGAAACTAAGGGATATTAAGGCCTCCTTTTAATAGAGAACCGGACCAAAGCATTAGCACTTAGTGAATACATGAACTCCTTAAACTACAGCAATCACCGGGAAGAATCCCAATTATTGTGACCTTGGGGTATGCGGATCATAACTCGTAATAGGTGTCTACAACTTGCAAGATAGGATCAAGAACACAAATATATTCATGAAAACATAATAGGTTCAGATCTGAAATCATGGCACTCGGGTCCTAGTGACAAACATTAAGCATAGCGAAGTCATAGCAACATCAATCTCAGAAGATAGTGGATACTAGGGATCAAACCCTAACAAAACTAACTCGATTTCATGATAAATCTCATCCAACCCATCATCGTCCAGCAAGCCTACGATGGAGTTACTCACTCCCGACGGTGAGCATCATGAAATTGGTGATGGGGGAAGGTTGGTGATGATGATGGCAACAAATCCCCCTCCCCGGAGCCCCGAACGGAATCCAGATCATCCCTCCCGATGAAGAACAAGAGGCGGCGGTGGCTTCGTATCATAAAACGCGATGAATCCTTCTCTCTGATTTTTTTTCTCCCCAAATAGGGTCATATAGAGTTGGAGTTAGGGTCGGAGGAGGTCCAGGGGGAGCACAAGCCCTCTAGGCGCGCCCCCGGACTTGTGGCCTCATGGTGGACCCCCTCTGGCAACTTCTTGTGCCAGTATTTTTTATATATTCCACAAAAATTCAACGTAAATTTTTAGGTCAATCCGAGAACTTTTATTTCTGCACAAAAATAACACCATGGCAATTCTGTTGAAAACAGCACCAGTCCAAGTTAGTTCCATTCGAATCATGCAAATTAGAGTCCAAAACAAGGGCACAAAAGTTTGAAAGGTAGATACGACCGAGACGTATCAACTCCCCCAGGCTTAACCCATTGCTTGTCCTCAAGCAATTCAGTTGATAAACTGAAAGTGACAAAGAAGAACTTTTACAAACTTTGTATGATCTTGTTCTTGTAAATATGTCTAACTGATGTTCAGGTTTTCAGCCAAGATTATGAACTAACCATATTCACAATAACATTTAGGTCTCACATTTACTCATATCAATAGCAACCAACTAGCTAGCAATAATAATAAATCTCGGATGACAACACTTTTCGAAACAATCATGATATAATATGAAAAAATGGTATCTCGCTAGCCCTTTCTGAGACCGCAAAACATAAATGCAGAGCACCTCTGAAGATCAAGGACTGACTAGACATTATAATTCACGGTAAAAGAGATCCAGTCACACTCATACTCAATATCAATTAAAAACAAAGCATATTAATGACAGTGGTGCTCTCCAGGTGGTGCTTTTTATAAGAGGATGATGACTCAACAATAAAAGTAAATAGATAGGCCCTTCCCAGAGGGAAGCAGGGATTTGCAGAGGTGCCAGATCTCAAAGCTTTTGAAACAGAGATGAATATAATTTTGAGCGATATGCTTTCACTGTCAGCATAACAACCAAGAGATCTCACTATCTTCCATGCTAGACACATTATAGGCGGTTCCCAAACAGAATGGTAAAGTTTTTACTCCCCCTCCACCAATCAAACACACTCCATGGCTAGCCGAATCTACGGGTGCCGTCCGTACCAACACAGTTCTTGGGGGAGTTTTGTTTCATTATTATATTTTGAATTTTTGATCTTTGATCATAGGACTGGGCATCCCAATTACCAGCCACTCTCTCGTGAATGAAAAGTGAATAAACAGTTTAAACACTCATCGTGAGAATAACCCACCAAGCATGGAAGATACTGACAACCCCCAGTCACTACATGAGCGATTCAGGCATACAAAACCGATTATTATTTGAAGGTTTAGAGTTTGACACATGCAAATTTACTTGGAACGGCAGGTAAATACCGCATATAGGTAGGTATGGTGGACTCATACGGAACAACTTTGGGTTTAGGGAAGTGGATGCACAAGCAGTATTCCCGCTTAGTACAAGTGAAGGCTAGCAAATAGATTGAGGAGCGACCAACTAGAGAGCGACAACAGTCATAAACATGCATTGAGGTTAACCAACATTGAATGCAATCATGAGTAGGATATAAATCACCATGAACATAAATATCATGGAGGCTATGTAGTTTTTTATTTCAACTACATGCGTGAACATGTGCCGAGTCAAGCCACTCGACACATTCAGAAGAGGATACCATCCTATCATACTACATCATAACCATTTTAAAATGCATGCTGGCACTCATGGCAAACCATTATCCACTCCTAGCTATTTAAGCATGGCATGAGTAACTATAATCTCTAATTGTCATTGCAAACATGTTTCATTCATAATAGGCTGAATCAGGAACGATGAGCTAATCATATTTACAAAAATAAAATAGGTCAAGTTCGTACCAGCTTTTCTCCATCTCAATCATTTCATAAAATATCATCATTATTGCCTTTCACTTGCACGACCGAACGGTCTGGATAATAATGAGAGTGCACGTTGCTACCTCTTGAGCACTGCGTTGGTTTTCCCTTGAAGAGGAAAGGGTGATGCAGTAAAGTAGCGTAAGTATTTCCCTCAGTTTTGGAGAACCAAGGTATCAATCCAGTAGGAGATCACGCACGAGTCCCTCACACCAACACAAACAAATAAGAACCTCGCAACCAACGTGATAAAGGGGTTGTCAATCCCTCAACGGTCACTTACGAGAGTGAGATCTGATAGATATGATAAGATAATATTTTTGGCCTTTTTACGATAAAGAGAAATAAAGATGCAAAGTAAAATAAAAGGTAATAGAAATAGCTAAGTATTGGAAGATTAATATGATGTAAAATAGACCCGGGGGCCATAGGTTTCACTAGTGCCTTCTCTCAAAATAGCATAAGTATTACAGTGGGTAAACGAATTACTGTCGAGCAATTGATAGAATTGAGCATAGTTATGAAAATATCTAGGTATGATCATGTATATAGGCATCACATCCGCGACAAGTAGACCGAAACGATTCTGCATCTACTACTATTACTCCACACATCGACCGCTATCCAGCATGCATCTAGAGTATTAAGTTCATAAGAACAGAGTAATGCTTTAAGTAAGATGACATGATGTAGAGGGATAAACTCATGCAATATGATATAAACCCCATCTTTTTATCCTCGATGGCAACAATACAATACGTGTCGTTTCCCTTTCTGTCACTGGGATCGAGCACCGCAAGATTGAACCCAAAGCTAAGCACTTCTCCCATTGCAAGAAAGATCAATCTAGTAGGCCAAACCAAACTGATAATTTGAAGAGACTTGCAAAGATAACCAATCATACAAGAAAGAATTCAGAGGAGATTCAAATATTGTTCATAGATAATCTTGATCATAAACCCACAATTCATCGGATCTCGACAAACACACCGCAAAAGAAGATTACATCGAATAGATCTCCTAGAAGATCGAGGAGAACTTTGTATTGAGATCCAAAGAGAGAGAAGAAGCCATCTAGCTAATAACTATGGACCCGAAGGTGTGAGGTAAACTACTCACACATCATCGGAGAGGCTATGGTGTTGATGTAGAAGCCCTCTGTAATCGATGCCCCCTCTGGCGGAGCGTCGGAAAAGGCCCCAGGATGGGATCTCACGGGTACAGAAGGTTGCGGCGGTGGAAATAGGTTTTTGGCTCCGTCTCTGATAGTTTGGGGGTACGTAGGTATATATAG
>NC_057814.1:75134206-75178680 GCF_018294505.1 Triticum aestivum | reverse complement strand
CACATTGGTTACTTTGCGTAGACTCCAAGTCCTCTGGATCACGTTCGTTCCTAAAATCACGTTCCCAAAGGTTTCATTCCATTTGGACTCCGTTTGATATTCTTTTTCTGCGAAACACCGATATAGGCAAAAAACAGCAATTCGGGCTAGGCCTCGGGTTAATAGGTTACTCCCAAAAATAATATAAAAGTCTATAATAAAGCCCGTTAAACATCCAAAACAGAATATAATATAGCATGGAACAATAAAAAATTATAGATACGTTGGAGACGTATCAAGCATCCCCAAGCTTAATTCCTGCTCGTCCTCGAGTAGGTAAATGATAAAAACAGAATTTTTTATGTGGAATGCTACTTAGAATAATTTTCAATGTAATTCTCTTATTTGTGGTATGAATATTCAGATCAGAAAGATTCAAGATAAAAATTTTAATATTGACATAAAAATAATAATACTTCAAGCATACTAACTAAGCAATTATGCCTTCTCAAAATAACATGGCCAAAGCAAGTTATCCCTACAAAATCATATAGTCTGGCTATGCTCTATCTTCACCACACAAAGTATTTAAATCATGCACAACCCTGATGACAAGCCAAGCAATTGTTTCATACTTTTGGTGTTCTCAAAAATTTTCAATCTTCACGCAATACATGATCGTGAGCCATGGATATAGCACTATATGTGGAATAGAATGGTGGTTGAGGAGAAGACAAAAAAGGTGAAGATAGTCTCACATCAACTAGGCGTATCAGCGGGCTATGGAGATGCCCATCAATAGATATCAATGTGAGTGAGTAGCAATTGCCATGCAACGGACGCACTAGAGCTATAAGTATATGAAAGCTCAAGAAAAGAAACTAAGTGGGTGTGCATCCAACTCGCTCCGTCACGAAGACCTAGGGCATTTTGAGGAAGCCCATCATTGGAATATACAAGCCAAGTTCTATAATGAAAAATTCCCACTAGTATCTGAAAGTGATCATTGGAGACTCTCTATCATGAAGATCATGGTGCTACTTTGAAGCACAAGTGTGGTAAAAGGATAGTAACATTGTCCCTTCTCTCTTTTTCTCTCATTTTTTTATTTGGGCCTTTTCTCTCTCTTTTATGGCCTCTTTTTTTCTCTTTTTTTCTCTTTTTTCTCTTTTTCTCTCTTTTTTTATTTTTCGTCCGGAGTCTCATCCCGACTTGTGGGGGAATCATAGTCTCCATCATCCTTTCCTCACTTGGGACAATGCTCTAATAATGATGATCATCACACTTTTATTTACTTACAACTCATGAATTACAACTCGATACTTAGAACAAGATATGACTCTATGTGGATGCCTCCGGCGGTGTACCGGGATATGCAATGAATCAAGAGTGACATGTATGAAAGAATTATGAATGGTGGCTTTGCCACAAATACGATGTCAACTACATGATCATGCGAAGCAATATGACAATGATGAAGTGTGTCATAGTAAACAGAACGGTGGTAAGTTGCATGGCAATATATCTCGGAATGGCTATGGAAATGCCATGATAGGTAGGTATGGTGGTTGTTTTGAGGAAGGTATATGGTGGGTGTATGATACCGGCGAAAAGTGCGCGGTATTAGAGAGGCTAGCAATGGTGGAAAGATGAAAAGTATGTGTAATCCATGGACTCATCATTAGTCATAAAGAACTCATATACTTATTGCAAAAATCTACAAGTTATCAAAGCAAAGTATTACGCGCATGCTCCTAGGGGGATAGATTGGTAGGAAAAGACCATCGCTCGTCCCCGACCGCCACTCATAAGGAAGACAATCAATAAATAAATCATGCTCCGACTTCATCACATAACGGTTCACCATACGTGCATGCTACGGGAATCACAAACTTTAACACAAGTATTCCTCAAATCCACAACTACTCAACTAGCAAGACTCTAATATCACCATCTTCATATCTCAAAACAATTATCAAGCATCAAACTTCTCATAGTATTCAACACACTCATAAGAATTTTTTTACTAATCTTGGATGCCTATCACCTTAGGACTAATTTCTTAATTTAAGCAAATTACCATGCTGTTTTGTAGGACTCTCAAAATAATATAAGTGAAGCATGAGAGAACAATAGTTTCTATAAAACAAATCCACCACCGTGCTCTAAAAGATATAAGTGAAGCACTAGAGCAAAAACTATATAGTTCAAAAGATATAAGTGAAGCACATAGAGTATTCTAATAAATTCCGAATTATGGGTGTCTCTCTCAAAAGGTGTGTACAGCAAGGATGATCATGGTAAACTAAAAAAGCAAAGACTCAAATCATACAAGACGCTCCAAGCAAAACACATATCATGTGGTGAATAAAAATATAGCTCCAAGTAAAGTTACCGATGGACGAAGACGAAAGAGGGGATGCCTTCCGGGGCATCCCCAAGCTTTGGCTTTTCGGTGTCCTTAGATTATCTTGGGGTTACATGGGCATCCCCAAGATTAGGCTCTTGCCACTCCTTGTTCCATAATCCATCAAATCTTTTACCCAAAACTTGAAAACTTCACAACACAAAACTTAGCAGAAAATCTCTGGAGCTCCGTTAGCGAAAGAAAACAAAGCACCACTTCAAGGTACTGTATTGAACTCATTATTTATTTATATTGGTGTTAAACCTACTGTACTCCAACTTCTCTATGGTTTATAAACTCTTTTACTAGCCATAGATTCATCAAAATAAGCAAACAACACACGAAAAACAGAATCTGTAAAAAACAGAACAGTCTGTTGTAATCTGTAACTAACGCAAACTTCTGGAACTCAATTTTTTTTTACCAAAATAGGAAGACCTAGAAAATTTGTTTATTGATCTACTGCAATTGGAATCAGTATTTTATCACGTTCTGGTGAGTTTTAACAATTGTTTTCGTGAATAGAAAGTTTCTGGAATTTTCAGCAAGATCAAATAACTATCATCCAAGAAGATCCTATAGGTTTAACTTGGCACAAACACTAATTAAAACAAAAAAACAAATCTAACCAGAGGCTAGATCAAATATTTATTCCTAAACAGAAGCAAAAAGCAAAAAACTAAAATAAAATTGGGTTGCCTCCCAACAAGCGTTATCGTTTAACGCCCCTACCTAGGCATAAATGCAAGGATAGATCTAGGTATTGCCATCTTTGGTAGGCAATCCATAAGTGGCTCTCATAATAGATTCATATGGAAATTTAATTTTATTTCTAGGGAAGTGTTCCATACCTTTCCTTAATGGAAATTGGAATCTAATATTCCCTTCCTTCATATCAATAATTGCACCAATCGTTCTAAGGAAAGGTCTACCAAGAATAATAGGACATGAAGGATTGCAATCTATATCAAGAACAATGAAATCTACGGGCACATAGTTCCTATTTGCAACAATAAGAACATCATTAATTCTTCCCATAGGTTTCTTAATGGTGGAATCTGCAAGGTGCAAGTTTAAAGAACAATCATCAAAATCACGGAAACCTAGCAAATCACACAAAGTTTTTGGAATCGTGGAAACACTAGCACCCAAATCACACAAAGCATAGCATTCACGATCTTTAATTTTAATTTTAATAGTAGGTTCCCACTCATCATAAATTTTTCTAGGGATGTAAACTTCCAACTCAAGTTTTTCTTCATAAGATTGCATAAAAGCATCGACGATATGTTTAGAAAAAGCTTTATTTTGGCTATAAGAATGAGGAGAATTTAGCTCGGATTGCAACAAGGAAATACAATCTATCAAAGTGCAATTATCATAATTAAATTCCTTGAAATCCAAAATAGTGGGTTCATTAATATCTAAAGTTTTGACTTCTTCAATCCCACTTTTACCAATTTTTGCATCAAGATCTAAAGACTCCGAATTTTTGGAACGCCTTCTAGGTAAAGGTGGCTCATATTCGGTCCCATCATTATCAAGATTCATATTGCAAAACAAAGATTTAATAGGGGACACATCAATAACTTTTAGATCTTCATCTTTATTATCATGAAAACTAGAAGAACACACTTTCACAAAGCAATCTTTCTTAGCACGCATCCTAGCGGTTCTTTCTTTGCACTCATCAATGGAAATTCTCATGGCTTTGAGAGACTCATTGGTATCATGCTTAGGTGGAATAGATCTAAGTTTCAAAGAATCAACATCAAGAGAAATTCTATCAACATTCCTAGCCAATTCATCAACCTTAAGCAATTTTTCTTCAAGCAAAGCATTGAAATTCTTTTGCGAATTCATAAACTCTTTAACACATGTCTCAAATCCAGAGGGCATCTTATTAAAATTTCCATAAGAATTTTTGTAGGAATTACCATAATTATTAGAGGAATTACTAGGGTACGGCCTAGGATCAAAGTTTCCTCTATACGCATTGTTACCAAAATTATTCCTACCAACAAAATTCACCTCCATAGATTCGTTATTATTCTCAATCAAACTAGACGAAGGCATATCATTAGGATCAGAAGAAACACTTTTAGTAGCAAATAATTTCATAAGTTCATCCATCTTTCCACTAAAAACATTAATTTCTTATATCGCATGCACTTTTTTATTAGTAGATCATTCGGTGTGCCATTGATAATAATTAACCATAATATTATCTAGGAGTTTAGTAGCTTCTCCTAAAGTGATTTCCATAAAAGTGCCTCCCGCGGCCGAATCTAAAAGATTTCTAGAAGCAAAATTCAATCCGGCAATAAATTTTTTGTATAATCATCCAAAGATTCAAACCATGTGTAGGGCAATTACGTATCATTAATTTCATCCTCTCCCAAGCTTGTGCAACATGTTCATGATCAAGTTGCTTAAAATTCATGATATCATTATTAAAAAATATGATTTTAGCGGGAGGAAAATATTTAGAGATAAAAGCATCTTTGCACTTATTCCATGAATCAATACTATTTTTAGGCAAAGACGAAAACCAAACTTTAGCACGATCTCTAAGGAAAAAGGAAATAGCTTCAATTTAACAATATCATTGTCCACATCTTTCTTCTTTTGCATATCACACAAATCAACGAATAGATCTTTCATGACAAGATTCAACAAAGCAGCATTAATTTCACAAGATTCAGCATCGGTAAGAGGAGCAATCGGAGTGCTAAGAAAATCATTGTTGTTGGTATTGGTAAAGTCACACAATTTAGTATTATCTTGAGCCATCATGACAAGCAAGCAATCCAACACACGAGCAAACAAGAAGCAAGCGAAAAAGAGGCGAACGGAAAAGAGAGGGCGAATAAAACGGCAAGGGTGAAGTGGGGGAGAGGAAAACGAGAGGCAAATGGCAAATAATGTAATGCGAGGGATAAAAGTTTGTGATGGGTACTTGGTATGTCTTGACTTGACTTGGCGCGAATCTCCCTGGCAACGGCGCCAGAAATCCTTCCTGCTACCTCTTGAGCACTGCGTTGGTTTTCCCTTGAAGAGGAAAGGGTGATGCAGTAAAGTAGCGTAAGTATTTCCCTCAGTTTTTGAGAACCAAGGTATCAATCCAATAGGAGATGACGCACGAGTCCCTCACACCTACACAAACAAATAAGAACCTCGCAACCAACGCGATAAAGGGGTTGTCAATCCCTCAACGGTCACTTACGAGAGTGAGATCTGATAGATATGATAATATAATATTTTTGGTATTTTTATGATAAAGAGAAATAAAGATGCAAAGTAAAATAAAAGGCAATAGAAATAGCTAAGTATTGGAAGATTAATATGATGTAAAATAGACCCGGGGGCCATAGCTTTCACTAGTGACTTCTCTCAAAATAGCATAAGTATTACGGTGGGTAAACGAATTAATATCGAGCAATTGATAGAATTGAGCATAGTTATGAGAATATCTAGGTATGATCATGTATATAGGCATGATGTCCGCGACAAGTAGACCGAAATGATTCTGCATCTACTACTATTACTCCACACATCGACCGCTATCCAGCATGCATCTAGAGTATTAAGTTCATAAGAACAGAGTAATGCTTTAAGTAAGATGACATGATGTAGAGGGATAAACTCATGCAATATGATATAAACCCCATATTTTTATCCTCGATGGCAACAATACAATACGTGTCGTTCCCCTTTATGTCACTGGGATCGAGAACCGCAAGATTGTACCCAAAGCTAAGCACTTCTCCCATTGCAAGAAAGATCAATCTAGTAGGCCAAACCAAACTGATAATTCAAAGAGACTTGCAAAGATAACCAATCATACATAAAAGAATTCAGAGGAGATTCAAATGTTGTTCATAGATAATCTTGATCATAAACCCACAATTCATCGGATCTCGACAAACACACCGCAAAAGAAGATTACATCGAATAGATCTCCTAGAAGATCGAGGAGAACTTTGTATTGAGATCCAAAGAGAGAGAAGAAGCCATCTAGCTAATAACTATGGACCCGAAGGTGTGAGGTAAACTACTCACACATCATCGGAGAGGCTATGGTGTTGATGTAGAAGCCCTCCGTGATCGATGCCCCCCTCTGGCGGAGCGTCAGAAAAGGCCCCAGGATGGGATCTCACGGGTACAGAAGGTTGCGGCGGTGGAAATAGGTTTTTGGCTCCGTCTCTGATAGTTTGGGGGTACGTAGGTATATATAGGAGGAAGAAGTACGTCGGTGGAGCAACGTGGGCCCCACGAGGGTGGAGGGCGCGCCTGGGGGGGGGGGGGTAGGCGCGCCCCCTGCCTCGTGCTCTCCACGTTGGTTACTTTGCGTAGACTCCAAGTCCTATGGATCACGTTCGTTCCGAAAATCACATTCCCGAAGGTTTCATTCTGTTTGGACTCCGTTTGATATTCTTTTTCTGCGAAACATTGATATAGGCAAAAAACAGCAATTCGGGCTGGGCCTCCGGTTAATAGGTTAGTCCCAAAAATAATATAAAAGTGTATAATAAAGCCCGTTAAACATCCAAAATAGAATATAATATAGCATGGAACAATAAAAAATTATAGATATGTTGGAGACGTATCACACATGCATTGGACTAAGCTGGAATCTGCAAACATTTATTCAAAGGAGAAGACAAGGTAATATGAGCTCTTTGTTAGATCAACAATAGTGCAAATGAGAGCCACTCAACATTTTCGTCATGGTCTTCTCCCTACAACCCAAAGTAAAGGAAAAGAATTTCAAAGAAACACACTGAAATATTTTTGGAGTTTTTGTTTTTCTAAAGAAAGTAAAACGAAAACGAGAAAAACTACTTACACGGGAAAGCTCCCAACAAGCAAAAGAAGAACGAGAAATCTTTTTGGGTTTTCTTTTAATGCAACTACTAAACAAACTAGAAAGAAAACAAAAAAGAAGCGAGAACTACTATTTTTGGATTTTATCAAAGTTTTTCAAACACACAAGAAGAAAACAAGAAAATAAACTAACATGGGCAGTACAATGGAAAAGTATGAACACTGACAACTGGAATGAGTGTGTATACATGAATGTCATGTCGGTGAGAAATACGTACTCCCCAAGCTTAGGCTTTTGGCCTAAGTTGGTCTAGGGCCACAGCTGGCCTGGATAGTATCCAAAGTCGTAGTTGGGGTTGTACTAAGTTGCGGCTGCTACCGCTAGGAGAGCTGCCGCGTGGAGACGAGCGACCTCTCCCTCTCTCTCATACTCAACTGCCTCCTCTCTGGTTATGAAGTATCTTCGTTTTACCTGAAAGTCAAAGAAGGCAGGAGCGGGAAGCATAATATAGAAGATGCGCTCCCTATCAAAGATTAGTTGATACTGGAGGGGTTGTTCGCTCCTCTCAGGAAACTGGTAACGAACCTTAGCATCATTATCAAGGTAAGCGGGTGGTAACTCAATGTCATATTCTCTTATGGGTACCCCGAGATAATTAGCTAACCGGGTGGCATAAATCCCACCAAATAAATCTCCACCTTTAGCATTATTATGTAACCGCCTTGCAACAATAGCCCCCAAGTTATATCGTTTATCACCCATTACCGCACTCTGGAGAACACTAAGATCTGATGCACAAAGGCGGCTATGATCATGTTTACCATTAATGCACCTACCTATAAAGAGAGCAAAATAATGTATAGCAGGAAAGTGAATGCTCCCTATAGTAGCTTGGGTCATGGTTCTGGTTTCACCTACAGTAATGCTTGCAAGGAACTCAGAACAATCAGATTTATGAGGTTCACTATGAATGCCCATTGCGGGATTTTACATACTTCATTAAAATCTTCAAGGTCCATTCAAAATGATTTATCATATAGATCAAATAAAAAAGAATGTGTATTGCACTTAGATGTAAACTCAAATCTCCGCACAAATGAATCACTGAGGTGATAGTATTGCCGGCAATTATCTGACACGAAGTCCTCAAGGCCAGCGTTTTCTACGTACACATTGATGTGGTCACCTACTACATGTAGGGTCAAGGATCCATCATTCGGGACCCACATGGGGCCCATCACCATCATAGGTAGGTCCCTGGACCATGCTAGCATTCGGATGCGTGTATCAAGAGGATCACTCGGCAGCTCTACAACACTCGGACATCCACACGTCACTCGGCCAAAGATCAACCACTCAGATGTACAGGGCAAGAAGGAGTCGTGGGAGCTACAATGGTCGAGGGATCCTAAGTTGTCCACTAAATAGAGTTATAACTACCGGTACTTGTAACTGCTGTAGTATAGGCCCATTACACTAGTAACTGCCTCATTCAATGGCATTAATTGCCCCGGCAGCGTGGGGGACATGGGGCAGCGGTGCACTCTATATAAGCCGCACCCCTCTCCATAGCTGGGCACGTTCAACCTTGTAAACCTATCTATCAACTCAAAGCAAGCCTTAGGGCACGAGACGTAGGGCTTTTACCTCCATCGATGAGGGACCTGAACTCGTTAAACATCGTGTGTTACACCTACGCCGTAGCTAGGCTCTGCTCCTTATTTGTACCCCTAGTACACATTGTCAGTGTCATAACCCCGATAGTTGGCGCCCACCGTGGGCCTAGGCGTCTAGCAAAACTTCACGGTGTAGGTTGATTTCTTCATCATCATCATATTAGTCCGCGACAAAATCCGTTTCGGGACGATCTCCTTCATCGCCGATGACTCCACGTGGCTACGCGAAGCCCCGCTGGACGTGGAGGCTTTGCCCACCCGTGGCGCGATATTTTCGAGCTTCTTCTTATGGAGTTCTCCTTTGACAGCCCTCGGCTCCATACCGAGTGGTTGCCATCCCACCGTTGTACGTCGTTGCAAGCGCTCTGGGCGTTCATGGCTGCAGTGTTGGATTTAGCACGATGTCGCCACTCAGGCAGCAGCCGAACAAGTGGCGGCTATCGAGTTTGACAAGCCTGCTCTCGACCTCTCGAACGGCTCACTCGATGATTCCTCGGAGGAGTCCGAGTTTGAGAGTATCGAGTCGACCGCCAAGATTCCTATGGCGGATAACTCTGAGCACCGCGTACCTCCGGGTTACCCAGAACCCAAAGTTGATCGTACAGCGGACGCCAACAGTGGTTTCCCAAGGCACGAGCCATATGTGCCTCAAGCTCTCACTCGGGGCAGCGGGACGAGCTCCATCACCGGAGCGATCAGCTGCTGAACACACCCATCACCGGGACAACTCCCGAGGCGCTAGCCATGGAGTCAACCCGCCTGGCTACTCTGGCCGATCGGGATCATCTCGAACGGCTTCGGAGGGAGCTGGATGAACGCGAGCGCCGTCAACCCAGTTCCAGTCGGCACAAGCGTCGGCTTTACTCGAGTGACCAGCCCCGCAAGTATCAGGTTCTTAGTACTCCGATACAAAATCTAGCTGCTGCCACTCGGATCATGGATTCGATTCAGCCCTCTGGCTCTTCATCCGGAGAAGGGATTCGTCAGATCCAAGCACTCCTCAAAACTGCATTGTCGCAGAATGCGGCGGTGTCCCAGTCCAGAGACCGGATCCATAGCGCATCCGTGCGTGCGGAGACCGTCCAGTCGACTCATAGCCCACTCGGCTCGAGCAGGCACCGAGCTACTTCTTCCAGAGACCGTCATGAAGATCGGAGACGGGATCGAGTCGCGTCGCCCTGGCGGTACGACGACTACGATCGTGCACTGATGCCCCCACCGCGGGACATTGGGTACGGGCGCCAGCCCTACGACGACGGGCAGACACACGACGGTAACCGCCGGCCGAGTCCTACTCATCCGACGGGGGACGCTCGAGATCCGTTGTTCAATGTGATATCCTTTCTCGCTCAGAACTTGGTCGATAGAGGCCGGGCCTTGCGGGAGACTTGGAGCACGACTGGCCGAGTGGTTCTGTACCATAAGGTCCCGAGTGTTTCAGCCGTTATATACGAGCAGCCGAGATTCCCACCAACTTTAGGTTGGCCATAGGGATCAACAAGTTCATCGGCGAGTCCAAGCCTGAAATATGGATGGAAGATTACCGAGTGGTAGTCCAAATCGGCGGCAGGAACGACAATGTGGCCATGAAGCATTTGCCACTGATTCTAGAAGGCTCTGCTCGGGCTTGGCTGACACAGCTCCCACCGAGTAGTATCTTTTGCTGGGATGATCTGGCAAAGGTGTTCATCAAGACCTTTGAAGGGACTTACAAGAGAGTGATGTCTACTACGCAACCTTCTTCTTGTAGACGTTGTTGGGCCTCCAAGTGCAGAGGTTTGTAGGATAGTAGCAAATTTCCCTCAAGTGGATGACCTAAGGTTTATCAATCCGTGGGAGGAGTAGGATGAAGATGGTCTCTCTCAAGCAACCCTGCAACCAAATAACAAAGAGTCTCTGGTGTCCCCAACACACCCAATACAATGGTAAATTGTATAGGTGCACTAGTTCGGCGAAGAGATGGTGATACAAATGCAATATGGATGGTAGATATATAGGTTTTTGTAATATGAAAATATAAAAACAGCAAGGTAACTAATGATAAAAGTGAGCACAAACGGTATTGCAATGCTAGCAAACAAGGCCTAGGGTTCATACTTTCACTAGTGCAAGTTCTCTCAACAATAATAACATAATCGGATCATATAACTATCCCTCAACATGCAACAAAGATTCACTCCAAGTACACTAATAGAGGAGAACAAACGAAGAGATTATGATAGGGTACAAAACCACCTCAAAGTTATCCATTTTGATCGATCTATTCAAGAGTCTGTAGTAAAATAACATGAAGCTATTCTTTCCGTTCGATCTATCATAGAGTTCGTACTAGAATAACACCTTAAGATACAAATCAACCAAAACCCTAATGTCACCTAGATACTCCAATGTCACCTCAAGTATCCGTGGGTATGATTATACGATATGCATCACACAATCTCAGATTCATCTATTCAACCAACACAAAGTACTTCAAAGAGTGCCCCAAAGTTTCTACCGGAGAGTCAAGACGAAAACGTGTGCCAACCCCTATGCATAACTTCACAAACGGAACCCGCAAGTTGATCACCAAAACATACATCAAGTGAATCACGTGATATCCCATTGTCACCACAGATACGCACATGCAAGACATACATCAAGTGTTCTCAAATCCTTAAAGACTCAATCCTCTAAGATAACTTCAAAGGGAAAACTCAATCCATTACAAGAGAGTAGAGGGGGAGAAACATCATAAGATCCAACTATAATAGCAAACTCGCGATACTTCAAGATCGTATCACCTCAAGAACACGAGAGAGAGAGATCAAACACATATCTACTTGTACATACCCTCAGCCCCGAGGGTGAACTACTCCCTCCTCGTCATGGAGAGCGCCGGGATGATGAAGATGGCCACCGGTGAGGGATCCCCCCTCCGGCAGGGTGCCGGAACAAGGTCCCAATTGGTTTTTGGTGGCTACAGAGGCCTGCGGCGGCGGAACTCCCGATCTATTCTGTTCCCCGATGGTTTTAGGGTATATGGATATATATATATAGGCGAAAGAAGTCAGTCAGGGGATCCACGTGGGGCCCACGAGGGTGGAGGGCGCGCCCAGGGGGTGGGCGCGCCCCCCTGCCTTGTGCCTTCCTCGTTGCTTCCCTTACGTATACTCCAAGTCTTCTGGATTGCTTCCATTCCAAAAATAACTCTCCCGAAGGTTTCATTCCGTTTGGACTCCGTTTGATATTCCTTTTCTGCGAAACACTGAAACAAGGAGAAAAACAGAAACTGGCACTGGGCTCTGGGTTAATAGGTTAGTCCCAAAAATAATATAAAAGGGCATAGTAAAGCCCATTAAACATCCAAGATGGATAATATAATAGCATGAATACTTCATAAATTATAGATACGTTGGAGACGTATCAGCATCCCCAAGCTTAATTCCTGCTCGTCCTCGAGTAGGTAAATGATAAAAGAAATAATTTATGAAGTGTGAATGCTAGCAGGTGCACAAGTTTGATCAATGATAATTTCAATCACCTTTTCTAGCATCATCATATGTCATAATAGTAGCTCAACTCATTGAACTTTTCATGATCAAGTAACAAGCTATTCACATGTTAAAGTATAGATCCTAAACTTTCTTGAAAACTAACAAACCGTGTTATTAGTCATCAAACAATTACAATTCATCTTATTTTCAGGAAGAGTCTATGTCAGAACTTTGATTTAGCAAATCCCACATACTCAACTATCATATAGTCTTCCATGATTGCTACCACGCTCAAAGCATATTTTTAGAACAAATAGCATCCATCGAACACAGAGAAAGATAGGGGCTTAATGTTTCGCCTCCCAACTTATTTATCATATAGATAATTGTCAACAATAATAATTCATGATCAAATATATTTGAATGGCCATATATGCTTAGATCTTTCCATCACATGATGCTTGCCAACTAAAGGGTAGGTTGGAATGAGAAGGATTACTACCGACTCTTGCATAAAAGTAAAAGATAGGCCCTTCGCAGAGGGAAGCAGGGATTTGCAGAGGTGCCAGAGCTCGAAGCTAAAACAGAGATGACAATAATTTTGAGAGGTATGCTTTCATTGTCAACATAACGACCAAGAGTTCCCAATATCTTCCATACTAGATACATTATAGGCGGTTCCCACGCAGAAGGTAAAGATTTTTCTCCCCCTCCACCAACATTCACACTCCACGGCTTGTCCGAAACAACGGGTGCCGTCCAACTATCAACATTCCTGGGGGAGTTTTGTTTAAATTATTTGCGAATTTGTTTTTGATCTTTTGATCATAGGACTGGGCATCCCAGTTACCAGCCATTTTCTCGTGAATGATGAGCAGAGTCCACTCATCGTGAGAATAATCCACCTAGCATGGAAGATACTGACAGCCCCTAGTCGCTACATGAGCGATTCGGGTATACAAAACAGATTATTATTTGAAGGTTTAGAGTTTAGCACATGCAAATTTACTTGGAATGACAGGTAAATACCGCATATAGGTAGATATGGTGGACACTCATGGAAGAAACTTGGTTCAAGGAATTTGGATGCACAAGCAGTATTCCTGCTTAGTACAGATATTTTGGCTAGCAAAGAATTGTAAAAAGCAAGCACCACATGTTAGAGGATCCATAACAATATAACTTCTATACAAATATATCCAAGCATAACTCATTATGTTGTCTTCTTGTCCAACTTCAACTAATTTGCTCAGGTTTGAAAATAATTAATGGGGCTCACAATCATAGAAGATGTCCAAGATAGTATATTTATATGTGAAATCTCTCTTCCTTCAATATTCTTTAATGAATTGTTCAAGTGACCAATACAATGTTTGCTAACCTTCAAAAAATTTACCACCTCTACTTCTTATATGTGAAGGCATTACTCCCCATGGGAAAGGCATATGAAACATATATAATTTCAGATTTATGACATTCAAATCATTCAACCATTTACTCATAGGATATAAGTGAAGCACACGAGTAAATAACAAACTACTCCAAAAAGATATAAGTGAAGATCAATGAGTAGTTAAATAATTATGTAGCTTTGTGAAGACTCTCTCTCTTTTAATAATTTCAGATCTTAGTATTTTATTCAAACAGCAAGCAAAGCTAAAGAAAATAAAACGATGCTCCAAGCAAAACACATATCATGTGGTGAATAAAAATATAGCTCCAAGTAACGTTACCGATGAACGAAGACGAAAGAGGGGATGCCATCCGGGGCATCCCCAAGCTTAGGCTCTTGGTTATCCTTGAATATTACTTTGGGGTGCCTTGGGAATCCCCAAGCTTAGGCTCTTGCCACTCCTTATTCCATAGTCCATCGAGTCTTTACCCAAAACTTGAAAACTTCACAACACAAAACTTAACAGAAAATCTCGTGAGCTCCGTTAGCGAAAGAAAACAAAACACCACTTCAAGGTACTGTCATGAACTCATTCTTTATTTGTATTGGTGTTAAATGTACTGTATTCATAGTTCTATATGGTTTATAAACTATTTTACTAACCATAGATTCATCAAAATAAGCAAACAACACACGAAGAACAGAATCTGTCAAAAACAGAACAGTCTGTAGTAATCTGTAACTAACGCAAACTTCTGGAACTCAAAAAATTCTACAAAAATATAACGACCTATATAATTTGTTTATTGATCTACTGCAATTGGAATCAGTATTTTATCATGTTCTGGTGATTTTAAACAATTGTTTTCGTGAACAGAAAGTTTCTAGAATTTTCAGCAGGATCACACAACTATCATCCAAGAAGATCCTATAGGTCTTACTTGGCACAAACACTAATTAAAACATAAAACTACATCTAACCAGAGGCTAGATCAAATATTTAGAACCAAAAAGCAAGAAACAAAAATAAAATTGGGTTGCCTCCCAACAAGCGCTTACGTTTAACGCCCCTAGCTAGGCATGATGATTTCAATGATGCTCACATAAAAGATAAGAATTGAAACATAAAGAGAGCATCATGAAGAATATGACTAGCAAGTTTAAGTCTAACCCACTTCCTATGCATAGGGATTTTGTGAGCAAACAACTTATGGGAACAATAATCAACTAGCATAGGAAGGCAAAACAAGCATAACTTTAAAACTTTAAGCACATAGTGAGGAAACTTGATATTATTGCAATTCCTACAAGCATATATTCCTCCCTCATAATAATTTTCAGTAGCATCATGAATGAATTCAACAATATAACCAGCACCTAAAGCATTCTTTTCATGATCTACTTGCATAGAAAATTTACTACTCTCCACATAAGCAAAATTCTTCTCATTCGGAATAGTGGGAGTATCATAAGAGACTTGAATACTATAAATTGTTTCCACATTAAAAGAGTAATGTTCAGAAAAAGGGTATTCATAATCATGACAAGTTTTATAAATATAATCATCACTACTTTTTATAGCATAAGTTTCATCACAATAATCATCAAAAGTAGGAACTTTGTTCTCATCATAATCAATTGAAACCTCTTCCGAGATAGTGGATTCATCACTAAATAAAGTCATGACCTCTACAAATCCACTTTCATAAATATTATAAGATTCAACACCCTCCAAAATAGTGGGATCATTACTTCCTAAAGTTGACACTCTTCCAAACCCACTTTCATCAATATAATCATCATAAGTAGGAGGCATGCTATCATCATTATAAATTTGAATATCAAAACTTGGGAGACTAAACATATCATCTTCATCAAACATAGCATCCCCAAGCTTGTGGCTTTGCATATCATTAGCATCATGGGTATTCAAAGAATTCATACTAACAACATTCCAATCATGCTCACCATTCACATATTTTATGCCAAGCATTCTATGTAATTCTTCTTCTAGTACTTGAGCACAATTTTCCTTTCCATCATTTTCACGAAAGATATTAAAAAGATGAAGCATATGAGGCACGCTTAATTCCATTTTTTTGTAGTTTTCTTTTATAGACTAAACTAGTGATAAAACAAGAAACTAAAAGATTCGATTGCAAGATTTAAAGATATACCTTCAAGCACTCACCTCCCCGGCAACGACGCCAGAAAAGAGCTTGATGTCTACTACACAACCTTCTTCTTGTAGACGTTGTTGGGCCTCCAAGTGCAGAGGTTTGTAGGACAGTAGCAAATTTCCCTCAAGTGGATGACCTAAGGTTTATCAATCCGTGGGAGGCATAGGATGAAGATGGTCTCTCTCAAGCAACCCTGCAACCAAATAACGAAGAGTCTCTTGTGTCCCCAACACACCCAATACAATGGTAAATGTTATAGGTGCACTAGTTCGGCGAAGAGATGGTGATACAAATGCAATATGGATGGTAGATATAGGTTTTTGAAATCTGAAAATATAAAAACAGCAAGGTAACTAATGATAAAAGTGAGCACAAACGGTATTGCAATGCTAGCAAACAAGGCCTAGGGTTCATACTTTCACTAGTGCAAGTTCTCTCAACAATAATAACATAATTGGATCATATAACTATCCCTAAACATGCAACAAAGATTCACTCCAAAGACACTAATAGAGGAGAACAAACGAAGAGATTATGGTAGGGTACGAAACAACCTCAAAGTTATCCTTTCTGATCGATATATTCAAGAGTCCGTAGTAAAATAACATGAAGCTATTCTTTCCGTTCGATCTATCATAGAGTTCGTACTAGAATAACACATTAAGATACAAATCAACCAAAACCCTAATGTCAGCTAGATACTCCAATGCCACCTCAAGTATCCGTGGGTATGATTATACGATATGCATCACACAATCTCAGATTCATCTACTCAACCAACACAAAGTACTTCAAATAGTGCCCCAAAGTTTCTACCGGAGAGTCAAGACGAAAACGTGTGCCAACCCCTATGCATAAGTTCACAAACGGAACCCGCAAGTTGATCACCAAAACATACATCAAGTGAATCACGTGATATCCCATTGTCACCACAGATACGCACATGCAAGACATACATCAAGTGTTCTCAAATCCTTAAAGACTCAATCCGATAAGATAACTTCAAAGGGAAAAATCAATCCATTACAAGAGAGTAGAGGGGGAGAAACATCATAAGATCCAACTATAATAGCAAAGCTCGCGATACATCAAGATCGTATCACCTCAAGAACACGAGAGAGAGAGAGAGAGAGAGAGAGAGAGAGAGAGATCAAACACATAGCTACTGGTACATACCCTCAGCCTCGAGGGTGAACTACTCCCTCCTCGTCATGGAGAGCGCCGGGATGATGAAGATGGCCACCGGTGAGGGATCCCCCCTCCGGCAGGGTTCCGGAACAGGGTCCCGACTGGTTTTTGGTGGCTACAAAGGCTTGCGGCGGCGGAACTCCCGATCTATCTGTTCCCCGATGGTTTAGGGTATATGTATATATATAGGCGAAAGAAGTCGGTCAGGGGAGCCACGAGGGGCCCACGAGGGTGGAGGGCGCGCCCCCTGCCTCGTGTCTTCCTTGTTGCTTCCCTTACGTATACTCCAAGTCTTCTAGATTGCTTCCGTTCCAAAAATAACTCTCCCAAAGGTTTCATTCCATTTGGACTCTGTTTGATATTCCTTTTCTGCGAAACACTGAAACAAGGAGAAAAACAGAAAGTGGCACTGGGCTCTGGGTTAATAGGTTAGTCCCAAAAATAATATAAAAGTGCATTGTAAAGCCCATTAAACATCCAAGATGGATAGTATAATAGCATGAATACTTCATAAATTATAGATACGTTGGAGACGTATCAGAGAGCAGGGGGTTTGACCGAGTTACAACACTGCGTGCAGAAATAGAATGAAACTCTCTGAGAGTACATTCAGCGGTGGACCACTCTGCACAATACGATGGAGAATGTTACCGAACACCAGGCAATATGCACCTTCAAGGCCGGAGTCGGGTACCGGGAGCTGAACATGAAGTTCGATCGAAAACTGAGACCCCGACTCTCAGTCGGGCCATGGAGATAGCCAATCGGTACACCAACGGGGAAGAGGAAGACCGACTGAGAAGCGGCAAGACCGGAACATGAGACGCACATCAGTGGGAGAACAAGGGTAAGAAGCACAAGCGGAAGGCAGATGCTGGATGCTGAGGTTGCGGCTTTGGCCGGCCATGGCAAAAAGAATGGGAACACTTTGTTTTTGCCACTCTAGCATTTGCCCACTTTACTTATGCCGCTCTAGAATTTGACATATCACTTTTGCCACTCTTAGATTTTGACAATACATTACAAATGCCATTTTGTGGAAAAAGCAATAATTTTACATTTCATTTTTGCCACTCTCAATGTATCACAATTGCCACTCTAAAATTATTGCTTTTGCCATGGAATGGCAATTGTGATGTATCGTCAAAAATTAAGAGTTGCAAAAGTGATATGTCAAATTCTAGAGTGGCATAAGCAAAGTGGGCAAAAGCTAGAGTGGCAAAAACAAAGTTTTCCCAAAAAGATTCCCAAAAGCAGAAGAAGGATTGGAAAGGAAAGAAGCAGGTCACCATGAAGAGAGACATCCTCGACCAGCCTGGATAGATCCACATGAAGAAAGATGAGGAGGGTAACTTTATCTTGCCCAAGCATACCACTCGGGAGTGTCGACTCTTGAAGCAAGAGATGCGGCAAGATTCTTCTGGAGAAAGAGACGACAATGAAGAATAAAGGGGCAAAGGTACTTCTAGGTACCCCAATGTCGAGAATGTCCTCATGATCTTCACGAACATCGAGAGCAAGAGCCACCTCAAGGTGATCAATGGAGAGGTCAACATGGCAGTTCTGACTGTCACCAAGTATCTCGACTGGGCCAAGATGCCAGTAACTGTTGACCAGTCAGACCATCCGGCTCACATACCGACCCCCGGGCGGCAAGCCTTGGTGGTAGATCCAGTTGTGGGAGGAGTACGACTGCGCAAAGTCGTAATGGATGGCGGCATCAGGTTTAACATGATCTACATTGACACCTTAGAAGCAATGGGCATTTCGATGACCCGGCTAAGCAAGAGAAATATGCAGTTCCACGGGGTAATCCCTGGGAAGAAGGCTAAGTCACTCGGCCAGATCGCTCTCGACGTCGTATTCGGCGAAGAGAAGAACTTCCAAAAGGAATGGCTGACTTTCGTGGTAGTGGACTCCCGAAGCGCTTATCACGCCATCCTGGGTAGGTCTGCCTACGCACGTTTTATGGCTCGTCCATGTTACGTATATCTCTGTCGGGACCCCGATTCCAAGTCACACCGATCTAGCCTGTAACACCTCATATCACTTTGCGGCCTCACGCACGGTACTCCCACGGGTGTCGCCTTACCATGGCCCGGGACCGTTTGCGCCTTTTGGCTCGCGTATATGACAATGTCGCTAGCATCCATATGACAGAGAACCCGGGCCGACATGGCTAGTCGTGAACCCAAAGCGGCACTAACGTATGGGGACAGGCATACATGAATCAACATCGAACGTGTTGGTCAGCAGCGTGCGAATCCGGGCTGTAGCACTGGGCTAACAGGACTCCGGGAACCCGGGCTGTAGCAGGCTAGGCAGGACTCCGGATGTCACCGCGTGACATTTCCCCGAGGGGACAGACACAGGAACGATATGAAACACATGCCGGCCAGTCAAGTGTCCAGAGCAGTAGTGCTGGGCTAGCAGGACTCCGGTGAACCGGGCTGTAGCGGACTACTATGGCTCAAGGAGGCACTAGACTACATTTCCCCATAAGAGAGGCTGCTAAGGATAGACAACTAGGTTGTCGGATCCCACACATACCAAGCATTTCAATCATACACACAATATGCTCGATATGTGCAAATACAACATGGCATCACAACAAGACTCTACGACTGAGAGTATTTATTAATTAGGCTCCGAAGAGCCAGATATTACAAACATGGGTCTCATGACCCAACATTCAGAGCATACAAGTCAAAGCACATGCGGAAGCTTAACATGTCTGAGTACAGACATCTACAAATGAAAAAGGCTGAGAAGCCTGACTATTTACTAGATCCTGCCGAGGGCACAAGATTGTAGCTGAGGTAACAAGCTAAACGTCGAAGTCCACACGGAACTACTAGCGAGACTGACGTCTCTCTGCAAAACATAAAATAAGCAAACGTGAGTACAAATGTACCCAGCAAGACTTACATCAGAACTATCTACATATGCATCGGTATCAACAAAAGGGGGTAGTGGAGTTTTAACTGCAGCAAGCCAGCTTTGACTCGGTGGCTATCCTAACTACGACTGCAAGTAACTCTTTTGAGGTGGCGCACACGAGTCCACATATTCACCATATCAATACTCCACTATGGATCCGCTCCCGTCTCCCTACGAGAACGCCATCCATAGCACTCATGCTTATCTTGCGCATTCTAGGGTATCCACTTCCACTTGTCTATGAACTGTTGTAGGCAACCCAGAAGTCCATTTCCGCGGACACGGCTATTCGAATAGATCATATTAACCCTGCAGGGGTGTACTTCGTCACACACGCTCTCGCCACTTACCACCATGTACACGTCGTGTACCTCGGCAACCTTCAAGCGGAAGCCTGGCGAGGGAGTCGGCCACAGCCTACCTAAACACTCAAGTCTCTAGTCCAGGTTTATCGCCTATTCAGGTTCCATCCGCAGGGAGTCCGGCCGAGTTTTCCACATACGGCCCCGAACGATGTGTGCAGGGTTCCCGAGACACCAAACGGGCGCCCGGTACACCGTGCCACGTGCCTACCGCATCACAGCCCACCCCTCGGTCAGCGCTGTCCACGGCCTCCAGCATACTACAAACACCAGAAACTACTTGCAACTCCTGGACAGAGGACAAGGGTGATTAAGAAGCCGAGAGGGTCCATTGGTTTCGGGCCCAATGCGTGGTAGTAACTGTATCATGGATCACAAACACAGAACTCAGTTCCTGAGGACGGCTTCAATGAGACAACCCACCATGTACTCCTACATGGCCTCTCACCGCTACCTTTACCAAATCGTGTTCACACACTTAGCTCACACACAGTAGGACATGTTCTCAACTTTCCAATTCATCCCCGATGAATCAGACCTGACACAACTCTAAGCAATAGCAGGCATGACAAACAAGCATGAATGAGTAGGCACATCAGGGCTCAAACAACTCCTACTCATGCTAGTGGGTTTCATCTATTTACTGTGGCAATGACAGGTCATGCAGAGGATAAGGGGTTCAACTACCGCAACAAGTAACAGTTGAACCGTTGTTGTCCTAATGTAGTAAAAGAGAGCAGGAGCGAGAGAGTGGGATTGTATCGGAATGAACAAGGGGGTTATGCTTGCCTGGCACTTCTGAAGATATTATAGTTCTTCATCGGTGTCATCGAACTCATCGTCGGAATCACGGCTATCGAGAGAAGACAATCACCGGCAAACAAGGAAGAACACAATCAATGCAATGCACAATATGATGCATGATCATGACATGGCAATATGAATGTGTTTTGAGCTAATGCAGCTAGCAACATATTAAATGGAGTTGGTTTGAACCTTAGGTTCAAATTCAAACTCCATATAAGACATTTCAAATGCCATTTATTCAAATTGTCATATACAGTGGCTGTAAGTTGTTCAAACATGCATGAGGATGCCATAAACAGATTCTTTGGATTTTTCTGATAATTTTTCATATATAAATCATTTCATTTGGAGCTACGGTTGAATTTCTATGAATTTTAGAAGTTAGGGCATTTTCTAGAATTTTCTGAATTATTTTAAATCCAGAAAATACTTTACTGCGTCAGCCTGACGTCATCACTGCGTCAGCGAGTCAACGGGCTGGCCAGGGTCAAACCTGACCCGTGGGACCTGCCTGTCAGTGACTAACCCACTAACCTAAGTTAATTAGTGTTAAACTAATACTAACTAAAGTGTCAGTGGGGGTTGGCCCACGCGTCAGTGACAGAGGGGAGGTCAAACCTCTGGTTAAAAGGTCAAACGCGCCGGCGGCTTGACGCCGGCGGCGACGGACGCGGCGGAGGGGCTCGGGAAACGCCCTCCGGCGACCAAAACAGCGGCGGCGATCAACTACGCGTAGCCGGCGCTCAGCCGTATCCAGTTAAGCAAGCGGGAGGAGCTGCGGTCGACCGGGCTCGCCGGAATCAAGCTCGCGGCGGCGGCCGGTGTGCGGGTGTGCTCTAGTCGGCGTTATGCTGCATGAAAGAGGCATGGATGGGTGCTACGGGCAGCTGGTGATGCACTGAGCGAGATGATGAGCTCCGTTTTGAGCTCGGGTGGACGTGGCCATGGCGGCGATTTGGCCGGCGGAGCCGAGCTCTCGGCCGTGGTGGCAGGCGGGGTTAGAGAGCGACTTGGACAGTGTGTCTAGGGGTTAAAGAGAGAGGAGCTCACGGCGGTTGCGGCGGTGGCCTCGGGGAGCTCGGGGAGGGGCTGACGACGACGGGAGGTCACCGGCGATCTCGGGGCAGAGGCGGCGAAGATGGCGGTGCAGAGGGTGATGCAGAGGGTTCGGCGTCGCGCGAGTTGACGGAGAGGCGCGGAGAATGGAACTGGAGCTCCTGGGCATGTCCAAAGGGCGAGGGGGAGGCAGTGGCCGCGGTGGTGCTTGTCGGCGGCGACGGTGGCACTCGAACCGTGCGAGAGAGAGAACAGAGGAGGGGAGGGGCACGGGGAGAGTGAGAGGGCGGTCGGGGGCTGCGTGGCGACTCCAGGGTCGTCCAGGCCGCCGAGGGGGCACGCAAGCAAGGTGGAGGTGGCACGGGCGCGTGCCGGCGCACGGTGGCCACACGCCCGGCGTCCTTCTGTCGCGAGGAAGACGACAGGGGGGCTAGCTGGGCTGGGCCGCCACAGTGGTGGGCTGGCCTAGCCACTTGGGCTGCAGGTAAGGCCCAGGTATCTCTCTTATATTTCTGTCTTTAGTTCCTGTCTTCTATTTTCTTTCTCTGTTTTGGATTAGTAAAATACTAATTCATTCTGTAAAATCCTGAAAATAATTGTGGGCACTGTTGAAAATATTTCCAACAGCCCTCAACTAGTTTCAAAATTATTAGAGCATTTAAAATATTTATAGCCATTAAATGCTCCAATTCAAATACTTATGATTTAATCCAAAAAAATCCAGAAATGACCTAGAAATATGTTTATCATTTTTGGCAGAGGTTTTTACCTTTATCAAAAATCATGAACTTTTCTAAAGGGCATTTGGGTTCATTGAAAATGTTTTTAAGTTGAACCTAGTTGAGTTCTTTTGGGTGCTAGGGATTGGTCACCCCTATTTCAAGTTTAAGCAAAATTTAAACATGATGCATGAGGAACAAGCAAAGTAGACAAGGGCTGATCTGGGGCTGTGACAGCTCACCCCCACTAAACAAGAATCTCGTCCCGAGATTCAAGACGTGAGGTAAGAAGACAGAGGGGACACAAAGCTAACACGATCTTCATGATCCAATTGCTCTTCGCGAAGATGTTGATCCGTTGCTTCAATTAACGTTGACGTCCTTGCTTTCGAGATCTTCATCCGACACGATGACGACAAGGGAAAACTCTATAGAAATCGATCTCCTTAAAGATCAAGCAACTCACGATCAACTCACGGAATGAGATGTTGAAACATCTCGAGTTGAGGCACAACACATACATCGAGAGAGGGATGAAGTGAAACGGAGAACGAAGATTCAAGTTGATAAGCACAATTCCACGCTGAATAAGATGGTGCATGGTTTCAAAGTAGCGAGGAGATAATTCCCACGATTCCATAACGGGGCACCTTGGGGAAGGTGACTCGTAGAACTATTCCTTAAGTGGCAAAAAGAATTACTTTTGATCCTAAGATCATTGAAACTCTTTATGCCAGCCTAGGGCAATCACAAACGATCGTTCGAGGGAGTTCGGGAGAACGACACACTCGGGCTAGGATGGACGATGTGGACTACCTTGTTGAAGACAACACAAGGGGTGATTTGCTTATCACCGGAAATGGTCGGAACCCCTGGTGGGACCACTTTTGAAGATGGTCCTTATCAGTAATTACTGGGAAGGGTAATCCAAGGTAGGATGGCACAATGACGGTGCAAACTGGGAACATAATGCAAATGCTGGAATGATTTTAGTAACTGGGGAGAAGCTCAACAGTAGAGAGTGATTCCACTATTGGAAAGGTTATAACATAACCAAGGAAATTGGGGCCAATCCCAGTTAGTGCTGACGATGACACCTAATGCTTGTGCGTGCTCTCAAGAACTTGAGCATTTCCATATTCATCAAGGTTGTACCAATATCCGTGTCAAGGATCCTGGCAACACAACTTACTACCATGATGAATGGTGATGGATGATGTAGATGCAAAAGAGGATAACACCTTCTCAGATTTCACCTTAGCGAAGCCAAGGGAGCAAAATCTGGATGATCGACCGAGAGACATTTAGCACTCCGCTTCTAATGTTCTCCTTGATGTTCTAGTGTAACCCATTAGATGTGGTTTGGAATCTTGATCATCAAGTAGTAGGTCGGACTTTGGGAGCGCAGGAATCCATAAGGAATAACTACGGAGGTAAATCCTACGAAATCCTTATGGGGAGGTGGCCAACTTCCTCAATCAAGTTACTACAATAATAGGTCTTCCGGCTGGATGTGTTGGCCACGACATCCACTTACCGGGTTACGAAGACCAATATTATAGCTATTGGGGGATGTTCCAACCATCATATCTGCCTGAGATTCGGATCTGGTTGGTAACAGGATATTTCAGACAGCATGTCCGGAAAAGGAAAGTTTGCAACACAAACCGACGAGATGACGTTGCGAGATTCTCGGGAAATGGATTACGGTAGTAAGCTCCAAAACATGAGCTGGTTCTGCTGCAAACATGTGAACACGTTGTCCCAGACAAGCATGCCCACATGGTAGTCTTACAATGAACCACTACCGAGTTCTGGTTGGGAACCATCAATGAGGATATCGAAGTTCTTTCATAAGTCCGGATTAGCTCTTATGAAGGAACTCCTTCTCCTTGAACAAATCAATCAGTGGCTTGGTGTGCTAGAGAATTCATATGGAATGAAGATGATCAGTCTAACAGACCACGGAATACTTCGCACGTGCATAACTGACTTGGGACCATTCTAGAGGAGGTAGAAACATGCTTTCTCAAATTCACGGCGGCAACTTGCATCAAATGCACATGAGTTAGAGGAAGTCACTTCTTTCATCCAACATATTCTTCATGAACGGATCACGAAGATAATGCTTATAAAGTTTCCAATACTAGCTGGATGTTCAACACGAGTCATGGAGAAGGTAGCAGTGTTGCTGATGGGCTCAACAATAATTCATCCAAGTTTCCATGGAGATGGAATTCCATAATTATGTGAACAAGTGATAGCATTGGTCAGACCCAAAAGATATAATGGTGTATGCTCGAGGGATCAACCATGAGTAAGACAACATTATGAACATCGTTGGTTCTGATTTGACTTGATGATAGCCCATACTCAAATCAAAGATTTGGGTAAGACAATAGATCCAACAATTGATCACGAAGATCAATCGATGAAGATATCATCTATCTTCAACACACGCAGATATATCCCTTGAAATGAACTAAGCTGGCAAGCTTTTATCTTCCAACTCTCCAAGTTGTGGTTTAGCTTGACCAACTAGCTCAGGGGTATCCAACACAGATTCTTGGAGAATGGGTGGTTTGGAGGTAAACCAACATGATCACGAATTCACCATAGCGGTCAGGTGACAACCTGGTGATACTTCCGAGAAGATATTCGGGAAATCACGATCCACCGTCATGTTATTACGATCGAGAACAATCTTGCTTTTTAGGGCAAGATGATATGACCGAATAAGCAAGGACGGACACTATCCTAACTCATTGATTGAAAAGTGCACCGGGAATAAGGACTAGGTAGCACGATCAACCTCAGGATGGTGATTCAATAACCAACACGCTAAGGATGAAATTATTGTCCTTTAACTACCAAGCAACAGAGTTGCTAGGAGTATAGATTTCACACACCACGATTCACTTGTCAGTATTCCGGTTACAATAACACGGAGACCGAGGAATGAATAACGATGGCCAGAAGTATCACTGCAACAAGAATTCATAAGGGTTGGTGCAATCCTCATGAAATTTCTGACATAAAGAGGGTAATACTCGTAGGTAGAACAGAACAAAAGCTGGTTAGGCATTTGATCTGCGAAATACAACTACTTTGACCCAATCCCAGAGATGGACGAGGTACTGGAGTTTGTTTCTCCTAGTCATTCCGGATTAGAATGGCTTGACAGACCACAAGAATAATAAGCATCGATAACACGGATGCACAATTGCTCCTGACTATCAATTGATAGATGAGGGCCAGAAAATAACTAAAGAGGGACAACTCAAGGAACATATGGTTTTCTGAGTTGTGGATGCATAGACTAGTATGTCGAACCAAGTCCAACAAGTTTCTTCCGGATAACCCATGCAGAAGAGGAGGGACTGGCAGAGTCACAATATGAATGGAGTACTCCTCAAGAGCGCCCTGGTTGTGATCTTTTGGTTAAAAGAACTTCTGCCATGATGGTTCATGGTATTGGAAGAATGAAATACCACGGACCTCGTGGACTAATGCAAAGGTTACTAATAACCTAAAGGAACGAGCAAACACTATCAACAAGAGGTAAGTGGAGTGAATCTTGGGTTCAAGAACCCAGAAATAGAATGCCTACTAACTAGATGGCATCACGGGATGCTTTCGAGAATAATGGCCAGAATCCGCACACTGGGAATACAAAGCATTGCTAGATTACTAAGTAGTCCTCTAAGACACCTAGGGTCATAATAATAACTCCAACATATATGTCAAGGCAGCAGAGTACCTCAACTCAACGATTAGTGTGGTTAACCTGGCCCAGAGGGACATCAGGTACGGGAGGAAGGGATTTGCAAATGCATCAGACTGTTTAGAAACCTGGGATGACTCGGACAGCATAACGGCTGTAAATGCTCAAAGGATTTGAGACATCCTACAAAATGGTGGCATAACCACTCAACAACATCATATCAAGGTTCCAAGTCCAACTAACAACACACTGTAGTGATAGAAACGGAACTGAGGCTTAAGACCAACAATCCTACGAGTCTACGAATTAGTAACACGTGATCCTGATAGAAAGATGGGAAGCCTAGTTCTTAATCCCCGTAGAATGAGAAGAGGGTGACTCAGATCAGAGGGCTTAAGGTAAAGGAGTAAAAAGAGCCTTACGTTCCCTTCCACAATCAATTCCCTTATATAACTAAAGCATTTCTAGACTCAACTCTGACCAGTTTGGCTTGGTAATCCTACAGGCAGTCAGGCTCTGATACCAACGCTGTCGGGACCCCGATTCCAAGTCACACCGATCTAGCCTGTAACACCTCATATCACTTTGCGGCCTCACGCACGGTACTCCCACGGGTGTCGCCTTACCATGGCCCGGGACCGTTTGCGCCTTTTGGCTCGCGTATATGACAATGTCGCTAGCATCCATATGACAGAGAACCCGGGCCGACATGGCTAGTCGTGAACCCAAAGCGGCACTAACGTATGGGGACAGGCATACATGAATCAACATCGAACGTGTCGGTCAGCAGCGTGCGAATCCGGGCTGTAGCACTGGGCTAACAGGACTCCGGGAACCCGGGCTGTAGCAGGCTAGGCAGGACTCCGGATGTCACCGCGTGACATTTCCCCGAGGGGACAGACACAGGAACGATATGAAACACATGCCGGCCAGTCAAGTGTCCAGAGCAGTAGTGCTGGGCTAGCAGGACTCCGGTGAACCGGGCTGTAGCGGACTACTATGGCTCAAGGAGGCACTAGACTACATTTCCCCATAAGAGAGGCTGCTAAGGATAGACAACTAGGTTGTCGGATCCCACACATACCAAGCATTTCAATCATACACACAATATGCTCGATATGTGCAAATACAACATGGCATCACAACAAGACTCTACGACTCAGAGTATTTATTCATTAGGCTCCGAAGAGCCAGATATTACAAACATGGGTCTCATGACCCAACATTCAGAGCATACAAGTCAGAGCACATGCGGAAGCTTAACATGTCTGAGTACAGACATCTACAAATGAAAAAGGCTGAGAAGCCTGACTATTTACTAGATCCTGCCGAGGGCACAAGATCGTAGCTGAGGTAACAAGCTAAACGTCGAAGTCCACATGGAACTACTAGCGAGACTGACGTCTCTCTGCAAAACATAAAATAAGCAAACGTGAGTACAAATGTACCCAGCAAGACTTACATCAGAACTATCTACATATGCATCGGTATCAACAAAAGGGGGTAGTGGAGTTTTAACTGCAGCAAGCCAGCTTTGACTCGGTGGCTATCCTAACTACGACTGCAAGTAACTCTTTTGAGGTGGCGCACACGAGTCCACATATTCACCATATCAATACTCCACTATGGATCCGCTCCCGTCTCCCTACGAGAACGCCATCCATAGCACTCATGCTGATCTTGCGCATTTTAGGGTATCCACTTCCACTTGTCTATGAACTGTTGTAGGCAACCCAGAAGTCCATTTCCGCGGACACGGCTATTCGAATAGATCATATTAACCCTGCAGGGGTGTACTTCGTCACACACGCTCTCGCCACTTACCACCATGTACACGTCGTGTACCTCGGCAACCTTCAAGCGGAAGCCTGGCGAGGGAGTCGGCCACAGCCTACCTAAACACTCAAGTCTCTAGTCTAGGTTTATCGCCTATTCAGGTTCCATCCGCAGGGAGTCCGGCCGAGTTTTCCACATACGGCCCCGAACGATGTGTGCAGGGTTCCCGAGACACCAAACGGGCGCCCGGTACACCGTGCCACGTGCCTACCGCATCACAGCCCACCCCTCGGTCAGCGCTGTCCACGGCCTCCAGCATACTACAAACACCAGAAACTACTTGCAACTCCTGGACAGAGGACAAGGGTGATTAAGAAGCCGAGAGGGTCCATTGGTTTCGGGCCCAATGCGTGGTAGTAACTGTATCATGGATCACAAACACAGAACTCAGTTCCTGAGGACGGCTTCAATGAGACAACCCACCATGTACTCCTACATGGCCTCTCACCGCTACCTTTACCAAATCGTGTTCACACACTTAGCTCACACACAGTAGGACATGTTCTCAACTTTCCAATTCATCCCCGATGAATCAGACCTGACACAACTCTAAGCAATAGCAGGCATGACAAACAAGCATGAATGAGTAGGCACATCAGGGCTCAAACAACTCCTACTCATGCTAGTGGGTTTCATCTATTTACTGTGGCAATGACAGGTCATGCAGAGGATAAGGGGTTCAACTACCGCAACAAGTAATAGTTGAATCGTTGTTGTCCTAATGTAGTAAAAGAGAGCAGGAGCGAGAGAGTGGGATTGTATCGGAATGAACAAGGGGGTTATGCTTGCCTGGCACTTCTGAAGATATTATAGTTCTTCATCGGTGTCATCGAACTCATCGTCGGAATCACGGCTATCGAGAGGAGACAATCACCGGCAAACAAGGAAGAACACAATCAATGCAATGCACAATATGATGCATGATCATGACATGGCAATATGAATGTGTTTTGAGCTAATGCAGCTAGCAACATATTAAATGGAGTTGGTTTGAACCTTAGGTTCAAATTCAAACTCCATATAAGACATTTCAAATGCCATTTATTCAAATTGTCATATACAGTGGCTGTAAGTTGTTCAAACATGCATGAGGATGCCATAAACAGATTCTTTGGATTTTTCTGATAATTTTTCATATATAAATCATTTCATTTGGAGCTACGGTTGAATTTCTATGAATTTTAGAAGTTAGGGCATTTTCTAGAATTTTCTGAATTATTTTAAATCCAGAAAATACTTTACTGCGTCAGCCTGACGTCATCACTGCGTCAGCGAGTCAACGGGCTGGCCAGGGTCAAACCTGACCCGTGGGACCTGCCTGTCAGTGACTAACCCACTAACCTAAGTTAATTAGTGTTAAACTAATACTAACTAAAGTGTCAGTGGGGGTTGGCCCACGCGTCAGTGACAGAGGGGAGGTCAAACCTCTGGTTAAAAGGTCAAACGCGCCGGCAGCTTGACGCCGGCGGCGACGGACGCGGCGGAGGGGCTCGGGAAACGCCCTCCGGCGACCAAAACAGCGGCGGCGATCAACTACGCGTAGCCGGCGCTCAGCCGCATCCAGCTAAGCAAGCGGGAGGAGCTGCGGTCGACCGGGCTCGCCGGAATCAAGCTCGCGGCAGCGGCCGGCGTGCGGGTGTGCTCGAGTCGGCGTTATGCTGCATGAAAGAGGCATGGATGGGTGCTACGGGCAGCTGGTGATGCACTGAGCGAGATGATGAGCTCCGTTTTGAGCTCGGGTGGACGTGGCCATGGCGGCGATTTGGCCGGCGGAGCCGAGCTCTCGGCCGTGGTGGCAGGCGGGGTTAGAGAGCGACTTGGATAGCGTGTCTAGGGGTTAAAGAGAGAGGAGCTCACGGCGGTTGCGGCGGTGGCCTCGGGGAGCTCGGGGAGGGGCTGACGACGACGGGAGGTCACCGGCGATCTCGAGGCAGAGGCGGCGAAGATGGCGGTGCAGAGGGTGATGCAGAGGGTTCGGCGTCGTGCGAGTTGACGGAGAGGCGCGAAGAATGGAACTGGAGCTCCTGGGCATGTCCAGAGGGCGAGGGGGAGGCAGTGGCCGCGGTGGTGCTTGTCGGCGGCGACGATGGCACTCGAACCGTGCGAGAGAGAGAACAGAGGAGGGGAGGGGCACGGGGAGAGTGAGAGGGCGGTCGGGGGCTGCGTGGCGACTCCAGGGTCGTCCAGGCCGCCGAGGGGGCACGCAGGCAAGGTGGAGGTGGCACGGGCGCGTGCCGGCGCACGGTGGCCACACGCCCGGCGTCCTTCTGTCGCGAGGAAGATGACAGGGGGGCTAGCTGGGCTGGGCCGCCACAGTGGTGGGCTGGCCTAGCCACTTGGGCTGCAGGTAAGGCCCAGGTATCTCTCTTATATTTCTGTCTTTAGTTCTTGTCTTCTATTTTCTTTCTCTGTTTTGGATTAGTAAAATACTAATTCATTCTGTAAAATCCTGAAAATAATTGTGGGCACTGTTGACAGCCCTCAACTAGTTTCAAAATTATTAGAGCACTAAAATATTTATAGCCATTAAATGCTCCAATTCAAATACTAATGATTTAATCCAAAAAAATCCAGAAATGACCTAGAAATATGTTTATCATTTTTGGCAGAGGTTTTTACCTTTATCAAAAATCATGAACTTTTCTAAAGGGCATTTGGGTTCATTGAAAATGTTTTTAAGTTGAACCTAGTTGAGTTCTTTTGGGTGCTAGGGATTGGTCACCCCTATTTCAAGTTTAAGCAAAATTTAAACATGATGCATGAGGAACAAGCAAAGTCAGACAAGGGCTGATCTGGGGCTGTGACAATCTCAAACTTAAGATGCCAGGGCTGAAAGGTGTGATCACCATCACAGGAAATCAGAAGTTAGCCGAAGAGTGCCTCCAGAAGGGCTCCCAGATTGCTGATGACCAGATGGCGATGGCCGAGCTGGATAAATACAAGAAGGCGGTGGACGCAAGCGAGCTGCTAAAGTCCAAGAAGCCGTCTATGGAATCCGCTTTCTAGTTGGAAGGAGAAATGAAGCCGGTGCACATCCACCCTGAGGACCCGAAGAATGCCCCGACCAATATCTCCACCACCTTGGACAGCAAATAGGAAGCCGCACTCGTCCAGTTCCTCTGTGAGAACTGGGACATCTTCGCATGGAAGAATTCTGACATGCCGGGTGTTCCCAGGGAACTAGCCGAGCACAGACTCCGTGTCGCTTCAGCGTCAAAACCTGTCAAGGAGTATCTTCGGCGATCCTCAACTGAGAAGCACAAGGAGATTGGCGAGGAGATAGCGCGGCTCTTAACCGCCGAGTTCATCCGAGAGGTGTACCACTCCGAGTGGCTCGCCAACGTCGTCATGGTGCCAAAGAAAGACAAGTCCCTCCGAATGTGCGTAGACTTTAGGCATATCAATCGGGCTTGCCCGAAAGATCATTTTCATCCCCCGCGCATAGATCAGATAGTAGATTCTACTGCTGGATGTGAGCGGTTATCATTTTTGGATGCGCACTCCGGGAACCACCAGATTCGATTGTATGTCCCTGATGAAATAAAAACAACATTCATCACCCCAATCGGGTGTTTTTGCTATATCATGATGCCATTCGGGTTGAAAAATGCTAGGGCTACATTCCAGCGCATGATCTAGAAGTGCTTACGGAAGAAAATCAGTTGGAATGTAGAAGCGTATATGGATGACATCGTGGTTAAGTCCAGGAAAGGTTCTGACCTCCTGACTAACCTAGCTGAGACTTTCACAAATTTGCGAGAATTCAGGATCAAGCTGAACCCAACCAAGTGTACATTCGGCGTACCCGTAGGCAAGCTACTCGGTTTTCTTGTTTCTGAAAGAGGGATCGATGCCAATCCAGAGAAGATAGCAGCAATCGTCCGAATGAAGCAACCAGAACGTCTACACAACGTGCAATGCCTCACAGGCTGCCTAGCAGCCTTGAGTAGATTCATCTCAAGACTCGGCGAAAAAGCCATGCTGCTTTACCGACTGATGAAAAAGTCTGATAGGTTCGAGTGGACTCCAGAAGTGCAGGTTGTGTTCCAGGAAATTAAAGCCCTACTTTCCACCCAGCCGGTGCTAGCTGCTCCGTGTAGCAAGGAGCCTTTGCTCTTATACATGGCGGCTACGAGCCAAGTTGTTAGCACGGTCCTCACGGTGGAACGGGAAGAACAAGGCAAAGCCTTCAAGCTCCAGCGACCAGTCTACTACATCTCTGAAGTTCTCACACCTTCAAAGCAAAGGTATCCGCATTATCAGAAGTTAGTTTAGGGATTTACCTTACTTCAAAGAAGATGGCGCATTATTTCCAAGAGCACTCGGTCATAGTGATAAGCGATGCTCCTCTCTGTGAGATCATGAACAATAGAGATGCCACTGGCCAAGTGGGCCATTCAGCTCCTCCCGTTGGACATCAGGTTTGAAGCCAAGAAGGCCATAAAGTCGCAAGCCCTGGTACATTTCCTCGCCAAATGGATTGAGCAAGAGCAGCCTGTCCCGAGTGTTCTCGAACACTGGACGATGTTCTTCGACGGCTCCAAGATGCTTCATGGCTCCGGGGTCGGAGTGGTCTTGGTGCCTCCTAAAGGGGATCGACTCAGCTACGTTCTTCAGATTCACTTCGATTCCTCCAATAAGGAAGCCGAGTACGAAGCTCTCCTATATGGGCTGCGAATGGCAATCTCTCTGGGGATTCGCTGACTGATGGTCTATGGGGACTCGGACCTAGTGGTAAATCAAGTCATGAAGGAATGGGATATCCGTAGTCCGGCAATGACTGGCTATTGCAACGCCGTCAGAAAATTGGAAAAACATTTTGAAGGGCTGGAGCTTCACCATGTGCTGCGTCTCAAGAACCAAGAGGGTGACGACCTGGCCAAGACGGGTTCCACTCGGAATCCAGTACCCAAGAATGTGTTCCTGGAACACCTATACTCACCCACCATCAGAGAAGATCCTTTTGTGGAAGAGCCCCCTCAGCCAGTCGGACCTTCCAATCCGACTAAAGTAGATATTCCCGTAGTAATTGATCTGGTCCAAGAGGTACTGGTCATCTCCCGAGTGGACCGAACCGTATCTGGCAAGAGCTCCCAGAGGACAAGGATGAAGCCCATCAGATCGTCCGCCGATCCAAAGCTTTCATCGTCATGGGAGATCAACTATACAAGAAAAGTACAACTAGAGTCACTCAGCGATGCATATCCCCGGAGGAAGGGCAACAAATATTGCAAGAGATTCACTCGGGAACATGCGGACATCATGCGTCCTCTTGGACCTTGGTCGCCAAAGCATTAAGAGCCGGATTCTATTGGCCTCGAGACAACGAGGCCGCCCGAGACATAGTGGATCAATTCGTTGGATGCCAGTTCTATGCAAACGAGTCGCACAAGCCGGCGTCTGCCTTAAAGACTATTCCCCTTACATGGCAATTCGCTATCTGGGGACTCGATATGATTGGTCCTCTCCGGACTGGAGCGAGTGGCTTCACGCACCTGTTAGTGGCGGTAGTAGACAAGTTCACCAAGTGGATCGAGGCCAAGCCCATAAAGAAGCTAGACTCGGCCACCGCAATTCAGATTATCAGGGAGATCATCTTCAGGTTCGGAGTCCCACACAACATCATCGTCGACAACGGGTCTAACTTTGACTCAGATGAGTTCCGCGAGTTCTGCTACGCCCAGGGCACTCGGGTTGACTACGCCTCCATGGCGCACCCACAGTCGAATGGGAAAGCTGAGAGAGCGAACCTGCTCATACTTCAGTGGTTGAAACCTCGCCTCATGTGTGATCTGACTCATGTAGCAGGCGCATGGGTGACCGAACTACCATCAGTTCTCTAGGGCCTGCGGACGACCCTGAATCGTTCCACGAACCGCACCCCATTCTTCATGGTGTACGGGTCAGAGGCAGTCTTGCCGAGTGATCTACTCCACAATTCTCCTCGAGTAGATCTTTACTCGGAAGCTGAAGCCGAAGAAGCAAGTCTAGATGGCCTAGACCTTCTGGAGGAAGAACGTGAGCTAGCGCTTATAAGATCAACATTGTATCAACAAGACTTACGCCGCTACCCCGACAGACACGTCAGAGGGCGTGCCTTCCAGGAAGGTGACCTGGTCCTCCAAGTGGATCAACGGAAACCTCACAAGCTAGCACCCCCCTGGGAAGGTCCATTTGCCATCTCCAAAGTCTTGCACAATGGAGCATACAGGTTGTACAACTTCACCAAAGAAGTAGAAGAGCCCAGAGCTTGGAATGTAGATCTGCTTCGCAAGTTTTACACTTAGAATAAAATTTCTCCCTTGTAATAGTTTGTCTGAATGAACTTAGATGAATAAAAGTCTCACTTTTCTCATATATCATCTAGTTCGACCTATGGTCGCATCTCACTCAGGTGATTAGCTGCATTCGGAAACTAACACACCCCCAGTGGGTTGATACGTCTCCAACGTATCTACTTTTCCAAACACTTTTGCCCTTGTTTTGGACTCTAACTTGCATGATTTGAATGGAACTAACCGGGACTGACGCTGTTTTCAGCAGAATTGCCATGGTGTTATTTTTGTGTAGAAATAAAAGTTCTCGGAATGACCTGAAAATCCACAGAGACAAGTTTTGGAATTAATAAAAAATACTGGCGAAAGAATCAGCATCAGGGGGCCCACACCCTATCCACAAGGGTGCAGGGCGCCCCCCTGCCTCGTGGGCCCCCTCAGACTCCACCGACCTCAACTCCAACTCCATATATTCACGTTCGGGGAGAAAAAAATCAGAGAGAAGAATTCATCGTGTTTTACGATACGGTGCCGCTGCCAAGCCCTAATCTTCCTCGGGAGGGCTGATCTGGAGTCCGTTCAGGGCTCCGGAGCGGGGAATCCATCGCCATCGTCATCATCAACCATCCTCCATCACCAATTTCATGATGCTCACCACCGTGCGTGAGTAATCCCATTGTAGGCTTGTCGGACGGTGATGGGTTGGATGAGATTTACCATGTAATCGAGTTAGTTTTGTTAAGGTTTGATCCCTAGTATCCATTATGTTCTTGATGTTGCTATGACTTTGCTATGCTTAATGCTTGTCACTAGGGCCCAAGTGCCATGAATTCAGATCTGAACCAATTATGTTTTCATGAATATATGTGAGTTCTTGATCCTATCTTGCAAGTCAATAGTCACCTAATATGTGTTATGATCCGGCAACCCCGAAGTGACAATAATCGGGACCACTCTCGGTGATGACCGTAGTTTAACGAGTTCATGTATTCACTAAGTGTTAATGCTTTGGTCCGGCACTCTATTAAAAGGAGGCCTTAATATCCCTTAGTATCCAATAGGACCCCGCTGCCACGGGAGGGTAGCACAAAAGATGTCATGCAAGTTCTTTTCCATAAGCACATATGACTATATTCGGAATACATGCCTACATTACATTGATGAACTGGAGCTAGTTGTGTGTCACCCTATGTTATAACTGTTGCATGAGGAATCGCATCTGACATAATTATCCATCATTGATCCATTGCCTACGAGCTTTTACCTTTCCCTTGCCACTATTACGATTACTACAAAACTGTTACTGTACTTTTGCCACTGTTACTGTTTCTTCCATACTACTTTGCTGCTAAATACTTTGCTGCAGATATTAAGTCTTTCAGGTGTGGTTGAATTAACAACTCAACTACTAATACTTGATAATATTCTTTGGCTCCCCTTGTGTCGAATCAATAAATTTGGGTTGAATACTCTACCCTCGAAAACTTTTGCGATCCCCTATACTTGTGGGTTATCAAGACTATTTTCTGGCGCCGTTGCCAGGGAGCATAGCTCTATTCTTTGAGTCACTCGGGATTTATATCTGTTGATCACTATGAGGAACTTGAAAGATGAAAGAACCAAGATTTTCCCCTCAACTACGAGGGGAGGTAAGGAACTGCCATCTAGCTCTGCACTTGATTCACCTTCTGTTATGAGTAAATTTGCGACACATACACCTGTTATTGATTCTGATATGTCGCATGTATTGATGATGCCACTTCTGCTACGCATGATGCTTATGATGAAACTACTTCTATGCTTGATAATACTGTGCCATTAGGTGAATTTCTTGATGAACAACTTGCTAGGGTTAGAGAGAATGAAATTATTGAAACAGATAATATTGATGAAAGTGATGATGAAGATTCTCCCCCTAGATATGAATTGCCTAATGTGCCTCAGGGTTATGTTATGGACGAAGAAACTGCTAGAGACCTTTTTGCTTGCAAAGATAGATATGATCTTAAGAAACTGTTAGCCAAGCTGAAAGAAAAGTCTTTGAACGCTAGAATGAAATATGACCCTGCTTTTGCTACTTTACCTATCTGTATTTCTCATAAGGATTATGATTTCTCTGTCGATCCTGAGTTAATTACTTTGGCTGAATCTGATCCTTTTTATGGCTATGAATCTGAAACTGTTGTGGCACATCTTACTAAATTGAATGATATAGCCACCCTATTCACTCATGAGGAAAAAATCCGTTACTACTATATCCTTAAGTTATTTCCGTTCTCATTAAAGGGTGATGCTAAAACATGGTGTAATTCTCTTGCTCCTGGTTGTGTGCGTAGTCCCCAGGATATGATTTATTATTTCTCTGCTAAATATTTCCCCGCTCATAAGAAACAAGCTGCCTTAAGGGAAATATATAATTTTGTGCAAATTGAAGAAGAGAGTCTCCCACAAGCTTGGGGGAGGCTTCTCTGATTACTTAATGCTTTGCCTGATCATCCTCTCAAGAAAAATGAAATACTTGATATCTTTTATAATGGACTAACCGATGCTTCCAGAGACTACCTGGATAGTTGTGCTAGTTGTGTTTTCAGGGAAAGAACTATTGAGCAAGCTGAATTGCTATTGAATAATATATTGAGTAATGATAATGATTGGACACTTCCTGAACCAACTCCTAAGCCAACTCCAAAGAAAAGGGGTATTCTATTTCTCAGTCCTGAAGATATGCAAGAGGCAAAGAAATCTATGAAAGAAAAAGGTATTAAAGCTGAAGATGTTAAGAATTTACCACCTATTGAAGAAATACATGGTCTTGATAACCCGACACAGGTAGTAAAGGTAAATTCTCTCTATAGATTTGACGAAGGTGATATTCCTCGTAATAAGTCTGCTAGCCAATGCTTGGATGAGTTTGATAATTTTATTGTTAAACAAGAAAACTTCAATGCTTATGTTGGTAGACATTTGAAACACAATGCTTATATGATTGAACACTTGAGTGATTATATGTCTAGAGTTAAAGGTGACCTTAAACTTATTAGTAAACATGCTTCTATGGTTACCACTCAGGTAGAAAATGTGCTTAAAGCTCAAGATGATTTGCTCAATGAATTAAATAATAACAAAAATGATAATGCTATTAGAGTTGTGACTAGAGGGGGTAGAATAACTCAGGAACCTTTGTATCCTAAGGGCCACCCTAAGAGAGTTGAGAAAGATTCTCAGAGAACTAATGTTGATACACCTAGTCCTTCTAAGAAGAAGAAAAAGAAAAATGATAGGACTTTACATGCTCCTAGTGAACCTGTTGTTGACACACCTGAGAATCCCAATGATATTTCTATTTCTGATGCTGAAACACAATCTGGTAATGAACATGAACCTAGTGATAATGTTAATGATGATGTTCATGTTGATGCTCAACCTAGCAATAACAAGGATGTAGAGATTGAACCTGCTAGTGATGTTGATAACCCACAATCAAAGAATCAACGTTATGATAAGAGAGATTTTGTTGCTAGGAAGCACAGTAAAGGAAGAGAACCATGGGTTCAGAAACCCATGCCTTTTCATCCCAAACCATCAAAAAAAAGGATGATGAGGATTTTGAGCACTTTGCTGAAATGATTAGACCTATCTTTTTGCGTATGCGTTTGACTGATATGCTTAAGATGAATCCTTATGCTAAGTATATGAAGGATATTGTTACAAATAAAAGAAAGATACCGGAAGCTGAAATTTCCACCATGCTTGCCACTTATACTTTTAAAGGTGGAATACCTAAGAAACTAGGAGATCCAGGAGTACCAACTATACCATGCTCTATTGAAAGAAACTATGTTAAAACTGCTTTATGTGATCTTGGAGCCGGTGTTAGTGTTATGCCTCTCTCTTTATATTGTAGACTTGACTTGAATAAGTTGAAACCTACTGAAATATCTTTGCAAATGGCTGATCAATCAACTGCTATACCTGTCGGTATTTGTGAGGATGTTCCTGTTGTGGTTGCAAACGTTACTATTTTAACAGATTTGTTATTCTTGATATTCCCGAGGACGATAGTATGTCGATTATCCCTGGTAGACCCTTTTTGAATACTGCAGGGGCTGTTATTGATTGCAACAAAGGCAATGTCACTTTTCATGTTAATGGTAATAAGCATACGGTACACTTTCCCAGGAAACAACCTCAAGTCCACAATATCAATTCTATTGGAAAAATTTCAATGATTACTATTGGAGGTTTTGAATTCCCTCTTCCTACTGTCAAGAAGAAATATGATATTTTTATTGTTGGGGACGTGCATATCCCCGTTGAGGTAACCTAGTGTTATTCGAAAATTCTCCGGTTCCATGTTATTCGGAAAGAGTTTGTTAACAAGACTTGATCAACCTTCTTAGTGGATTCCTTTTGATGAGCATGAGATGGATGAAGTTAGAAAGCACAACTCTCTGTACCCTCCTTCTACTTTCTGTTATTTAGATTAAATAAAGCAAAAATAGTATTTTCTGTCTGTTTTCTGAATTATCCCTGTAATAAAAATACCCCAAAAATAAAAATTCTCCAAATGTCCTGAAAATGAATTATGATTTTTTGTAGAATATTTAAGAATATCTGGCACTGAGAACACACCAGGGGGGCCCACCATTTGGCCACGAGGGTGCAGGGCGCGCCCACCCCCTGGGGCGCGCCCCCTGCCTCGTGGACCCCACGTGGACCCCCTCCACTTATTACAACACCCACTCACTTCGTCTTCCTCCAGAAAATCCTCCCATAGCTCAAACCCGTGTTCTAGCTCATCTTGCTGCCATTTTCGATCTCCTTGCTCAAAGCTCCATTCACAAAACTGTTTGGGGAGATTGTTCTTCTGTATGTGACTCCTCCAATGGTCCATTTAGTTTTTGTTCTAGTGCTTTATTTATTGCAAATTTTTGTTGCTGGGGTGACCCTGTTCTTGAGCTTGCGTGTCAAATTTTTATGGTCCAAAGTAGTTTTAATGCATGATATAGTCTCTAGGCCCTTGTGGGAGTAGTTGCTATCAATCTTGTTGAGTTTGGTTCACTTTTATTTTGAGTCACTAAAAATTTCAGAAATTTTTCGGAGGAAGAAAAATGTTTAGGAAAATGTACCAAGGTGGCTCCTCAAGGAAGCAAGGGCCAAGGCTCGCGATACGTGAGCCGGTCGATGAACCACCGAGGGAAGCTCAAGTGCGGCCTTGTGAATGGCCGTTAGAGGAGTTTATGGTCCAGGCAGGCATCAAGGATGAATTTGACGCATATGTGCGTAATGCTGATCTCGAGGACTTCGTGTCAGACAAGTGCCTTCAGTACCACTATTTAACTAATTCCTTTGTGAGGAGGTTTAAATTTACATCATCACGCAATTCTCACACTGTTTTATTTGATCTTTATGATAAATCATATACCATGGACCTAGAAGATTTTAATACTGCATGTAAACTCCCGCAGTGGGGCAATGTTAGTGAACCTCGCAAATCTGAATATAAAGACTTTCTTGCTAGTATCACTATGGGGGAATCTAGAGAAATCACACAACCTATGATAGGGAGCATTCATTTCCTTTCCATACATTATTTTTCTCTCTTTATAAGTAGATGCATTAATGGTAAAGATGAGGCTTGTCACATGTGTGTTCAGATCTTTGTGTCCTCAAAAGTGCAGTATTAGGTGATAAACAATATAACTTGGGGGCCATTGTTGCACGAAGGTTGCATCTTAGCGGTACAAGTGGAGATTTGTTTGCTGGAATTTATGCAACTCATGTAGCTAATTATCTTGATGTACCCATACATGAAAATGATATGAGGTTGCCTCCTGCTTATCTAGATTATAATGCTATGGTTCGCCATCAGTTTCTTGAGAGGAATGGACAGTTCCTTTAGTACCGACTAAACATTGACAGATGACGCACTGTCCATGTTGCCCTCCCTGCTCCTAGTTTCTTTAACTTTCAGGCAAAAGGAGATATGTTATAACCATGGAGGAGGCGAACGAGTACGAGAGGAGGACGGAGGCAGCTCGCCTCCAAGCTGCAGCTCATCAGTCAGTAGTTGCTGCATCTCAGTACGACCCCAGCTACGACTTTGGATATCCGCCAGGCCAGCCGTGGGCATAGACCAACTTAGGCCAAAAGCCTAAGCTTGGGGGAGTACGTATTTCTCACCGACATTACATTCATGTTCACACACTCATTCTAGTTGTCGGTGCTCATACCTTTTCACCGTACTATCCATGCTAGTTTATTTTCTTTTCTAAGCCTTCTTCTTGTGTGTTTGAATAACCTTAAGAAAAACAAAAAAAATTAGTTGTAGATTTTAGCTAGTTTACTTTCCATGCCTGTAGTAGTAGTAATATAATTAAAAGAAAACCCAAAAAGATTTCTCGTTCTTTTTTTGCTTGTTGGGAGCTTTCCCGTGTAAATAGTTTTATTTCTTTTCTTATTCTCTGGGGTCGAGAGGAGAAGACCATGATGAAAATGTTGAGTGGCTCTCATATGCATTATTGTTGATTTAACCAAGAGCCCATATCACCTTGTCTTCTCCCTTGTATTGAATGCTTGCAGATTCCAGCTTATTCCAATGCACGTGCACTATTATTATTATCCACACCATTCGGTCATGCGAGTGAAAGGCAATAATGACGATATATGATGGACTGATTGAGATGAGAGAAACTAGTATGAACTCGACCTATCTTGTTGTTGTAAATATGATTAGTTCATCGTTCCTGATTCAGCTTATTATGAATGGAACATGTTTGCAATGACAATTAGAGATTATAGTTGCTCATGCCATGCTTAATTTGCTAGGAGTTTCTAATGGTTTACCTTGCATGCCAACATGCTATTAAAATGGTTGTGATGTGGTATGATAGGGTGGTATCCTCCTTCGAACGATTCGAGTGGCTTGACTTGGCACATGTTCATGCATGTAGTTGAAACAAAATCAACATAACCTCCACGATATTTATGTTCATGGTGATTTATATCCTACTCATGTTTGCACTCATTGTTGATTAATCTTAATGCATGTTCATGACTGTTGTCGCTCTCTAGTTGGTCGCTTCCCAGTCTCTTTCTATCCTTCACTTGTACTTAGCGGGAATACTGCTTGTGCATCCACTTCCATAAACCCCAAAGTTATTCCATATGAGTCCACCATACCTTCCTATATGCGGTATTTACCTGCCGTTCCAAGTAAATTTGTATGTTCCAAACTTTAAACCTTCAAAGGAAAATCTATTTTGTATGCTTGAATAGCTCATCTATCAACTAGGGTTGTCTATATCTTCCATGCTAGGTGGGTTATTCTCACGATGAGTGGACTCTGCTCCTCATTCACGAGAAAATGGCCGGTAACCGGGATGCCCAGTCCCATGCTCAAATCAAAATAATTGCAAACAAAACTCCCCCAGGATTGTTGTTAGTTGGAGGCACCCGTTGTTTTGGACAAGCCATGGATTGATGTTTGTTGGTGGTGGAGGGGAGGAGTATAAACTTTATCATTCTGTTTGGGAACCGCCTATAATCTGTGTAGCATGGAAGATATCGAGATCTCTTGGTTGTTATGTTGAGAATGAAAGTATGCCACTCAAAATATTATTTATCTCTGCTTCAAAACTTGAACTCTGGCACCTCTGCAAATTCCTGCTTCCCTCTGCGAAGGGCCTATCTATTTACTTTTATGTTGAGTCATCATCCTCTTATGAAAAAGCACCAGTTGGAGAGCACCATTGTCATTTGCATGCATTGCTATTAATTTACATTGAGTATGACTGTGACTGGATCTCTTTTACCATGAATTACAATGTCTAATCGGTCCTTGATCTTGAGGGGTGCTCTGCATTTATGTTTTGCGGCCTCAGAAAGGGATACCGAGATACCATCTTGTTATATCATGTTATGATTGTTTTGAGAAAGTGTTTATGAGATTGATATGAGTAAATATGAGACCTAAATGTTATTGTGAATATGGTTAGTTCATTATCTTTGCTGAAAACTTGAATGTTGGCTTTACATATTTGCAACAACAAGATCAAACAGAGTTAATTTGTAGAAGTTTTTCTTTATCACTTTCAGGTTGTCAACTGAATTGCTTGAGGACAAGCAAAGGTTTAAGCTTGGGGGAGTTAATACGCCTCCAACGTATCTACTATGCCAAACACTTTTGCCCTTGTTTTGGACTCTAACTTGCATGATTTGAATTGAACTAAGCCGGACTGACGCTGTTTTCAGCAGAACTGCCATGGTGTTATTTTTGTGCAGAAATAAAAGTTCTCAGAATGACCTAAAAATCAACGGAGACACGTTTTGGAATTAATAAAAAATACTGGCGAGAGAATCAACATCAGGGAGCCCACACCCTGTCCACGAGGGTGCAGGGCGCCCCCTGCCTCGTGGGCCCCCCGAGACTGCACCGACCTGAACTCCAACTCCATATATTCACGTTCGGGGAGAAAAAAATCAGAGAGAAGGATTCATCGCGTTTTATGATACGGAGCCGCCGCCAAGCCCTAATCTTCCTCGGGAGGGCTGATCTGGAGTCCTTTCGGGGCTCCGGAGAGGGGAATCTGTCGTCATCGTCATCATCAACCATCCTCCATCACCAATTTCATGATGCTCACGGCTGTGCATGAGTAATACCATCGTAGGCTTGCTGGACGGTGATGGGTTGGATGAGATTACCATGTAATCGATTTAGTTTTGTTAAGGTTTGATCCCTAGTATCCATTATGTTCTAAGATTGATGCTGCTATGACTTTGCTATGCTTAATGCTTGTCACTAGGGCCCGAGTGCCATGATTTCAGATCTAAAGCTATTATGTTTTCATGAATATATGTGAGTTCTTGATCCTATCTTGCAAGTCAATAGTCACCTAATATTTGTTATGATCCGGCAACCCCGAAGTGACAATAATCGGGACCACTCCCGGTGATGACCGTAGTTTGAGGAGTTCATGTATTCACTAAGTGTTAATGCTTTGGTCCGGTACTCTATTAAAAGGAGGCCTTAATATCCCTTAGTTTCCAATAGGACCCCGCTGCCACGGGACGGTAGGACAAAAGATGTCATGGAAGTTCTTTTACATAAGCACGTATGACTATATTCGGAATACATGCCTACATTACATTGATGAACTAGAGCTAGTTCTGTGTCACCCTATGTTATAACGGTTGCATGAGGAATCGCACCCGACATAATTGTCCATCATTGATCCATTGCCTACGAGCTTTTCACATATTGATCTTTGCTTAGTTACTTTTCCGTTGCCACTATTACGATTACTACAAAACTACTACTGTTACTTTTGACACCGTTACCGTTACTGATACGTCTCCAACGTATCTATAATTTTTGATTGCTTCATGCTATATTATATTCTGTTTTGGATGTTTAACGGGCTTTATTATACACTTTTATATCATTTTTGGGACTAACCTGTTAACCGGAGGCCCAGCCCAAATTGCTGTTTTTTGCCTATTTCAGTGTTTCGCAGAAAAAGAATATCAAACGGAGTCCAAACGGAATGAAACCTTCGGGAACGTGATTTTCGGAATGAACGTGATCCAGAGGACTTGGAACCTACGTCAAGAAAGAAACCAGGAGAGC